>NW_022990501.1:2832732-3133025 GCF_902827175.1 Gymnodraco acuticeps
ATCTGCCTGAGGGGGCCGTTCAGTGAAAGGGCCCAAGGGACGGAGTGCCCGCGGCCCCCGGTGATGATGGTGATTGATGCAGGCACAATTCAGACACCCCAGACGTTGCAGCAAATTAAAAGGCTATTTTGTAAAGTTGTAAAGGAGCAGAATGGCAAAGAGGAGCGATGAGCCGCCCCCCCCCCTCCACCTCCTCCTCTGCTCTGTCACACCATCAGCTTCTGTTTAGTTTCCTCGGTGTCATCGGTCCCTTAGGGAGGAGAGCTATTACAAGCCTTTCATGCTCACTCATACTGCACCGCTGATGCCGCTTGTGCACATATGGGAGTGTGTGTGTGTGTGTGTGGGTGTGTGTGCAGAGGTAGAGCAAATATGGATCCATGCACGAGACAGAGAGACTGTGAGTCAGTAGATGAAAAGTCAACAAGCTAATATTGATGAAGCATCCATGGGGAACTTCTTTTTTTAAAGTTCTTAACTAGCACGAGTGATAGCAGCAGCGACCCCTCCCCCTCCTGTGCATTAGCTCCTTATCTGTACATGATTTACAAATCATTTATCCTCAATTTGAATGTAATTGACCTGGCTGACCTGAGGATGCACCCGTTGCTGGCGGTGTGGGGAGAGGAGATAGAGAGACAGGCGGTGTCAGGCTGGAAGGCAGAGCAGCCTTCAGGGAGGACGACTCGCATGCCAGAGGTCAAACCCGTGTCAAGTGGGGAGTGAGGCCAGCTGAGCTGCCCCGGCCCCTGCATTGTGCTCATCACTGCAGCTGCTGTCAGTTATCAGGAGTGTTTGCAGGAGGAGGCACAGCGGGCCGGGGGTGGGGGCTGCGTTGATAGAAAGGAGCGTGCTTGTGTGTAACTTTGGGGGAAGTGGAGGGGCAGGGGATAGGGGATTGTTGGAGCTTTGGGGGGCATATGGTCCCAAAGTACCCAAGGAAAAGGGCTCTTTTGCACGCAACACATGCCAGGTCTCCCACAAGCAGGTCACCTGCCTCACATCTTCTGGCTGCTCAGAGGAAACATTTGAAATGGTTCTCAATGTGGTCATTTTTTTATTTTACATTTTCATAAAAGTTCTACACAAACAGGAAAGTCGGCAACTGTGCATTTAAGATACTACTTTTTTTAAATATTAAATATTGCCGAAATAAAGAAAGTTTGACATTATGCTCAAGTCTCAACCCAACTCAACTATTAAATCCCCTTTTTCTTATGACTCAAAATGAAAGTGTTCAATGAGCATGGCAGACAACAATTGTGGGTGAGTTCAATATTTGGTTTGTACTGGGGAAGCACAGTGATATCGGCATATCATCAGCATCACCGAATTTCCACCAAGGCTGGCTAATTAGATGACATGATCTGAATAATTACGTAGGTGCAAAACCAAATGTCTGCCTTTTGAAAAAAATCCTACAGTGCAATCACTTTCACATGTGGACAGATATTATATTGTTTTCAAAATTGTGAAAATTGTAAATTTGTCCTGATGTTCCTTATTGTGAGTGACAGCATCACCCAATCCTGTTAAATAGTCATATAATTGTTATTATCCGATCCAGTAAATGTGTACATTTCAGAAAGCATTGTAACATATGGCCAGTTGACCATCAATAAACACTAATCATTTTGTAATATTTCAGTATCGTGGAAAAATAATAGGAAATGATCAACATAAGGGTTATTGGTAAAAATGTTGTGCATCCCTAGTTTATGATAATTATGATTCATATAATAATGACACTAATATAAACACACTAGCTGTATTAATAGAAAATATGGAGATTGAAGATGATAAACTAAATTAGATCGTATTAGTACACACAATAGATGTATTTGAAAAACTACAATATTGTAGCTCCCTCCGCTTGCTATGTGGTTACTATCATCTCCTATTGCTACTGTGATCTCAGTCAGGGGTGATGTATTTCAAGCTGGAGTGCAGCGTCTTGATTCTCAGCCCCAGGTGAGGCATAATCAGCCCTGCTGCAGTAGGGTCACGACTCCTTGCTGGAATGGTTTCACTGGCCTATAGCAGCTTATCACTCGCTCCCACTCTGCCCAGCCCCTCTGCTGAATACTGACAACGAGGAGGGGGAGCCCACTGTATGAATCGATCCGAGCTCACACAGATATGTCCCGCTAAGAGGTCACCGAGGCTGGGTAATATGTACACTGCCGAGTCAATAGGAAAATATTAGCCAAGCGGCTTAACAGAGCGGGAGAGAGGGGGACACTGCATGCATGAGAGGATGTATGTGTCAGACATCCCAGTCTGCTTCCCCTGGTGCATCTGTCAGTCTCTGATCTCTGAGTTGTATGCAAGCAGGGGAGTCATAGCTGCTGCATTAGAATAAGGCTGCAGGAGTGCCGCAGACAGGCTGTGTCCTGATGCCGCCGCCCACCCTTGTCTTTTCAGCTGGGCCTTCTCATACTCAGCCTTTCATTCCAGCAGCTCTTTGGGACCCGGCTTTTCCCAATGCACTAAACAGATGGGCGTCTCACAAAGGGCCGTGCTTCTTGGCAAGCTGGTGTCCTACATGGCTGATTACACCTAAATACCAAAGCCAGAATTGATACAGTGGCTCGTGGTCACGTTGTGCAATGGGGTTACAGGGCAGACAGAGAAAAAAAACAACAAACAGATAATGTAGACTGAAGCCTGTCTGTATTGTTGGCAAATATTCATTAATACTGCTACCTTAGAGAGATGAAGGGGATTTGGGTCTGCTGGAGGACTTACAGCTTTACTTCATTATTTATATTTAATCTTTTACCATTTTACAAAACATTAAAAGCTTTTTTGACCGATGTGTCACCTTTTTTTATCTTCGACTTGCCTTTGGTTTATCGTGCGCAGCTGGAATTGGGTTGAAACAGTTGTAGTTTAGTGAGTCTTTTTTTGTAGCTTTAACTTTCTTTTCACCATTTGTCATCTCGGTGATTACATGGAGTGACAGATTGACAAAAATGGGAAAAATATGGCAACCATTTTATGTGGATGAAGGATTCAAATCTAACCTCAGGTATCAGTACTGTTTCTTCAAATTCAGAGAGCAATTCAACGCTACTTTGTTCCACCATCATCATTAGTTTTTTAAACTCTACTTCGTCTCCTTTGCATCCTCTGTAGACAAAGCGTTTTTGCTGATGTGTAGAATGTCCACAGATAGCATTACTTTTGTTCCAGTACTCAAGGAGAGTTAATGTGAGCAATTGTTTTTAGTTGTACGTTGTTTGTTGAGTTGCCTTTTAGTAAAATCTTCTCTGGTATGCAACGATGCTGTTATTGTGAAAGGGAGACGATGACCAAGACGCAGACAGAATTACATTTTAAGCGGGGCTTAAACAAAACAGATCTAAACTAAACAATTCATTCATTGGAGTGCATGGATTGTATGTAGAATCCATGCACTCAAAATTGTCTTTATACTTAAAGGTCTCATGTCATGCTTTTCCGGTTATACCCGTCCCCTTGTGTGTTATGAAGGTTTTTATGCATGTAAACGGTCTGCAGTCACAAACCCTCAAAGTACACCCTGTAGCGAGTAAAACTGAACACAGAAAAGACCTGTCTATGCTGCCCCAGAACGCCTCGTTGGACATTTCTCATGTTCCATCGTTTACTTCCTGGGTACTGTGACGTGTGAATACCCAGAGGCCACACCCTCTGCCAGCATTTCACGAAACAAAGCTTCACAAACCTTTCAGCTATTCATGCCGGATATGTACAGCGTAGGGCTGAAGAACGATGCTGTTCCTACTTTGTTTGGACCAGCGGGAGATTCGGGTACACAACCTGTCAGTATTCATTGTTGTTTGTGTATTTATGATGTTTGAAACAAACAAGGTATATACCACGACTGTTTAAATGGGTAAAAGTTTTTCGGGCTGCTAAGTTGGGATCACGGAGAAATGCTCTCCGCAGACCCATTCTCACAGCGTTATAAACCTTTTTCTTACTCAATATCAAGCCACACTTATTGTTTTTACTTCGGCTGTGAGTGTTTGTGTGTGCTCAGGATGAGTTTCGCTTGTTCTCGCTGTATCGCCGACCCGGAAGCCTGTCCACTCCTCGCAGCAGATCGCAGCAACGAGCCTCGCAACGTCCCGACCAATCAGAGCACACTGGGCTCACAGGGAGGGGGGGCAGGAGCTCCAACAAGCCGTTTAGGACAGAGAGTGAATACCTGGTGAATACACATACTTTACAGAGATGCTGTATGAGAAACCAATGTGATTTTGGAAAATTGCACAGTATACATCTATTTTAGTTTACCTCAACAATGGAATTATGATCAGTAGAAATGGCCATGACATGGGACCTTTAATATTTATATAGTTATTTTCTCATTAAATACATATAGGCACACAAATATACACACAAGTGCTTTTTCCCCAGTGAGCTGCTAGCAGAGTTTATTTCTCAAATCCAGTGTTTCCCCTCTTGATTTGATGCCCCTTCTAACTGACAGGAGTGTAGCCTGTGTTTCTGTGTGTGTGTGTGTGTGTGTGTGTGTGTGTGTGTGTGATTGCGTGTGTGTGTGCAAGTACATCCCCATGTCCATTGTGTATGTGCACACGAGATAAAGAGGGACAGAGAGAATTGGGAGCGAGTACATGCCTGTAGCCAGACTATCCACATTTTTAATCAACATAAAAAACACAAACCAACAATCCGGGCTTCTTCTTCTTATCAGCAGCTGTGTCCTTTCCTTCCTCTCAGACTGCCCTCCCATCCCTGTCTGGCCTCCCAGATATGCTAATCACTTTGTAAGAATATCCTGTTGGATAATTACCATACATTACCCTGTGCTCATCTCCCGATTAATCCTTCATGTGCATAATCGCATTTGGGCTTCTTTTCCAGCTCAATGTTAAAGGTGAAACGTGGGTAAATACAATTTATACCGGTCGCACGTTATAGTATGGAATGTGTTAGCAGCCCTTACCTCCAGGATATTGTCTGCAGACTGAGATGGCTAAATGAAGAGGATTATCTCTTCAAACATTAACTGTCCAGACTGCTGGATCTTAGAGAGTTGTAATACCATCACCGGAGGCGGTATTCAATGGTGGATCCTGGCATTACCCTTTGTTATGTGATGGTTTTACATTCATTTGAATAGTTGTATTGGTGTCTTACAGTAAACCGGTGGCACCAAATACGTAATTATAGCATGAATTAAGCTTCTTTTTTGACTTCTATTTCAGCACTATACATTTACACATTCCCATAATTGAGTTGCCTTTAAAAAAATAAAAATGAATGGATGTGGATCTAGCACACAACCAAGAACACACAGCATAGTAATCATCTGCTCTTTAAACATATTTTTAATGTTTTATTTTACATTTCCAAGAAGGTACAGTTTGCATGAAATATCCGATTCCAAACGAATACACAGACTGCCGTAGGGTACACAATTCTGTGTTATTCCAATGTTCATGCATTCACAGAAATACATTTCAGAATAAACTTGTTGGGGTCATAACAAGTTTAAGACATGCTATTTTCCAAATCACTTATAGACATTAAACTGCGTTCACAAAAAATAAATGTGTCTGGTTGGCAGACTGATCAATGCATTCTCTTCACATGATGCTACACCTGGAACCCTCCCTTTATTGATAGCCCCTCCCCTATTCTTATATCTCATTTGAATATATTGAGTGAGCCATCTGTAAGCCATTTATCTACATCAAAAAGCCGTTAGAATTGCCGTCTCCTCCCCCTGGCCCTGCCTCCAGCCCGGTCGGCACATACAAATCAACACATGCATGCATATGTTGCTGCAAGCAAGCACACACATGCTCACATGGACGAAATACAAATGATTTTTCTGACAAGCCTCAAAAGCGTTGATGTATCTCATTGTCATATTTTCACAACCAATAATCAGTTGCACTGCTTAATTTTCATCAGCGTACCTTCAAATATTTCAGGGTCAGCGTTAGCCTTCTTCATGGACACATAGGAAGTTGTTTTAATATGATCCTCCTGACAACTGATGCCTACGTCTCTGTCTGCAGACCTTTCCACAAAGACCCGCCGTGGTGGTTGCACACATGACCCCTTGCGAAGGAAACACAAAAGCACTATTACAAGAGTAATGACCAAATTTAACACTTTGCCTCAGCACACCTGGGTTCCAGACAAGGACCGTATATTTCCTCTGACAGTCCCACCATCTCTGCAGAGCGCAGCGAACCAGAACTGAACTGGCAGGGTCAATATCCCTGGAGAGAGAGGAGTACTCTGAAGAAATAGTGAGTTTGTTGGTTCTCATTTGTGGCTGCATAAAGGCCCAGAGGGCAGCGAGGAGGACATTGAACAGAGCTCTTTGTTAATTGTTACAACTCTGGAATGAGAGACTGGACAGCAGTGAGGAAGTGTGTGGCTAGTATTGGCTTAAAAGGGGAGTTCTTTCTGCAAAAAGAGTCCACAATGCCAGACGCTTTCAGATGTTAGGCCTTTAATTTATAGTAACATATAAAAAACACAACTTTTATGTTTTAAGCTGTAACATTTCATTGTAAAGTAAATGTTTATTGGCACAATGTAATGGCTATTGAATAGACCAATGACCTAATGCTACTAAAGATTCGATTTACAGCACAAAATAAATAAGTTAACAATTGCACAACCAAAACAAGAAGATTATAGTAATTTTAGCCTGTTTACCTGGTAACTATCGGTAACTATCGGTAGCTATTGGTAGCTTTTGATAGCTATTGGTAGCTCACCCCAGTTACCAATGGAGATACAATGTAAGTTAAGTTACCATCCCGGTGCGGAATTGGTAGACACTGGTAAATCTGAAGTAACTGTCCAAAAACTAAATGCAGTGTCCTGTGCAGAGTTGCTTACTATTTTCCAATATTTTGACTTCAAATGCTAATTTGCATCATGTGGACGTCATCGCACAATATTTGCATGAAGCTTAGTGGTTTTCATAGTTGCAGCGATGAAGAGACTACATATAATAGTTTATTTGAATATATTTGTGTTCCTTTTCCCCCGATGTTCTGAATAAGTCAATCTAAATTTGTTGCCAATATACAAAGAAAAATAAAGCAATCCAGTTGTGACAGCGGCGTCAACAATCCTACCAATTAACACCTGGGGGGAGTTGTCTAATGCAACTCAACATGCAAAAATGGCCAGAGTGGTAGAGTTAGATAATAAAACCTTTTCTTTAAAAATAAATCAGAGCAGGATAATCGTCTGCTGAGGTTAGGGAGCAGCAGTGGCTTTAATAGCCAACAAGGCCTCAGGCAGGGCCAGAAGTCTTCATTTAGACGCAATGCTAATAGGTTAATCTGTTTTCTCTCAGCACACCCTAGGGGTTTATTATGGCCATCAAATAGTCTTTTCAACAAATTAGTTAATCGGTCACACAATAGGGAGAGACAAGGATGGAAATATATATTTTGTGTTTGCTATAATATAAAAAAATATGGTGTGCTTTAATAAACACCTTTGCTTACAGTATCAACTTGTTACTGTCCCTGTTTGCTGTGAAAAATTATTTTGTATGACTGCCCAGTTTTAAAAAACAAATATAAAACCAGAAAGAAATACATTGAGATCACAGCATGCAAAAGCTTTTAAAAATATATATCAGCAAGATTTGTGAATCTAAACTGATTTGCATCACAATATATTATTCATGTCACAATTGGTCACCCTCTGAGCTGCCAGTGCCAGAGTCAGCAAGGAGGTGGGTGGTAAGACTTGGGGGAGCGCACAGAGAAAAGTGCTAATGGATTGACACATTTGAGTGTCTGCCAAACCCAATGCCTCTTGACTGAGACATATGCTCAAAACAAATCACATCTCTAACATAGCTGGGGCACACTCACTGCTCTTTACTCAAACCTCCCACCGTTTTCTGGCTTTACCCCACATCCACCAAACACCTTGCCATGCCAATAAAACACCTATAGGAGATGAAAGGGGGCAGGACTGGGACGACCTGGAATAACACATTATATAGTTCATTAGCCATAACACATACACATTTTACACATCTCTCGAAATGCCCCCGTCGGCGGGGACCCTGTTTTTTTTTTTTCACGACACTGTGTCTCAGGGGATCTTAATATTTAAGAACCTATTAATGTGTTATACCAGATTAACGGAAATAATCTCAGCTAACTGACGATACAAACCATTTTTACCAAAACGAAACACAAGTCTCATAAGAAGCATCTAAATGACCCGTCAGCGAAAGATGCTAACGGACATTGGCACAGAACTCAAGATAAAAGTACCCTTATTACTTATCATAGCTGCACATACAATATATCCGATTAAAGCTGAGACTCCACAGATTATTTAGGTATATACTGTATATCATCACTGAGTGATCTGAACTCGCGACAGGGGAAGCAAACACAGACATCACACCACGTACCTTTACGGAGCTTCTAGGGAGATCGTCTCACCACCGTAGCTTTCAATCTGATCAAAATACGTGTTCAATGGCATTAAAACGAGAAAAAACGCGGCTGAATCGGTTAATCCATAGATTTTTAACGTCTCTGTATAAAAAAATGATTTAATTTATAATCCATAATTTCATTTTTATGTAAAAATTGGAGAGCAAATGTTAGCTGCTAATGGTAGCCACCAGAGTGGCTGCTGCTTCCGGTCTAGGCTATGCGGCAGTCTCACACACACATTACCAAATAAGGACTATGTGGGAGTTCCCCTCGATTCCATTGGCTCTGACTGTCAGAAAGAGATGTCACATGTCAAAATCCTGCAAGGGGGGCCAGAGATATGGAAAATCCACCCCATTTGGGTGGATTTTCCATATCTCTGGCCCCCCTTGCAGGATGAGTTTTTTTGTGCTAAATCTGTCAAAAAGGTCAAATATCACTTGTTTTGCATCAATCTTGATACAGGGTACTTATTATATGTTGTACTTTGGATTCCTAAAGCTTTTAGTCTACTAACCCATCATCCAAGGTTAGTTTTCACTATAAGTACAACATATTTTTTGGACGGACACTATAATTTACAGTTTTTTACCATGTTCAATCTGAATTTTCTTTAAAATAAAAAACATCTATTGAATCTGACTTTTCTACATCCAACTCACAGGTTTATCATTACTTTGAGAAAAAAGATTATTAATGTAACCCTTTTAGAAGGGAAGATATGGTCATTTGTTCTGGGAATGTCATTTTCGAGCCTGAAACCTGAAAAACAGACTCGGGGTTTAACAGGTTTTAACCAGTGGAATTTTACATGATGATTAGATTGATTTACAATATAAGGAACAAATTATCTGGTTATTCACAAAACAACTCACAACCATGTGCATTGACCCAACATTAATAGTGTTAAAAGTGTCCTTAAAATTATGTTTCTTCAGAATGTCAACTTTTTATTAAGTGGTTTTTAAACAGCTTCAAAAGAAGGGCAAATTTCTGAACCCACAAATGAACTCTTCAGTTTGTCTGTCAAACTCTGTCACCAATTCGAGAGAAACACGATTTCCTTTGGACAGCAACAATTAAATAAATACTTGATCTTATTGCAAATCCTACTGATTTTCAATCCTTATTGATCATATGCTGTATCTGTCATTACTTCACTCCTACACGGTTACATTGCCATGCCAACTATTTGTCCAAACAGCCTCATCAATGCAGATGTTTCATTTGTCATGTCAATAAAGCTATTTGCAAGTAATTGATCAGTTGCGACGTCCCGGATCCCACAAGGGGTTGAGTCCGAATTAAGGAGGGAATGACCAGTGGAAGGAGTGATTGACTGATTCGTCACCACTGACCCCAGATAATATCACAGGACCTGCATGAGCTCTTGTCAGTGCATTGCCTTGCTATCGCACACCTATTGGCTCCTCACTCTGGAGATAGTGAGAGATAAAAGAAGCCATGACACTGTACTCTCCCATCAGGAGTTGTCAAAGATCAGCATCAAACCCCTGGGGAGAAAGTAGGGCCTCCGTAGAGAAACCGGTGTCTGAATATTGCAGAGTGGATTCTCTCTTTGGCCTTTCCCCCAACAACATAGGACTTTGGACTATGCCCTTTTCTGATCCAGGCTGGCAATCACTGCATTCATGCTTACCTAGAATGCTTTTGGGTTATTCCCACCTTGGGATAGAAGAAAGACGTATCTGTCAGTTGAACAAAGCGTTGCTGCTGTTTTTTTTTTTTAAAAGAGGGAAAATCAATGGTTATCTCCAGTTTGTGGAGACACAATCAATTCTGTGTGGGTCTTATCCTCTCAATGGAGATGAGGGAACAAGAACAGAATATGGTCATTTCAGGGTCACTGCAGACTTTGGGAGATGGCCTCTGGTCGAGGTGTTTGTGTTGGATCCTGAGTGTTGTGTGTTGAGTATTGATTTCTTTCATTCTCTGTTGTCTGCACGAACCTGGCCTCCTTCACACAGGGAGGAGGCAAATCACCCCTTCATGGCTGCTCAATTTTCTGTCTCTATAGGTACTGTGAGGAGACCACAGCACGCCTTATTGTATATTTTGTCTCAGCCAGTGCTTAATAATGTTCCAAAACACATGACCAATTATAATTCTGTGGCTTTTACATTTTGAAGAGGTCATACATCTGAAAGGAATAATGCTTTTGCTGACCCCAATGCCCCCTCAACACAAGACACAACGTTCACGTGGTATGGCTTTGCACACCAACCCAAATCTTCTGGAACAACATAATCACTGTCGTCTCACACATCCAGGGTCACTGCACAACGCTTCCTAATAGCTTAGAATCTGCCACATACATGTTGCACATCACTAAGTGTTTGGATTCACTATACATCTAAAGAGAATGTCTGTGATTGTATTCTAACCAATACCATGAACAAGCAAGCAACGCCTGGTGCTTGGTGTTGGTGTGGGAGTTTGATTTACGGAGCGTCCACACTACAGCTTCAAAAAAAGCTTGGAGCTGGGCGTGTCTGAAGCTTGGGGATTTTATTCAAGCAACGCGACCAACAACCAATCACATGAATCTCCCGCCCCCGACATACAAAGCAAAAACCCCCGGGGATTTTATGGGAGCAATATATATATAAACTCCCCAAACAGGCGAAAACCTACCAGTTTCATCCACTGTCTCTGCCACCTCCCTCCATGCCTGGTTCCTCCGGTTTGTATCCCGGTAGGTGAAGAGGGTCTGGTCATACAAAACCGGGTGATTTGCTACGGCGATAATTAGTTTCTCCTCCATCTTTTTTTGAAATATAGAAATGAACGGCGGGATATCTCTCCCAGCTTAGACGCGGTTTGATTGGCTACGGCTTGAGCTGTCAGATTTTCCGAAACGGGATTTGATTGGCTGGCGCTGGCTACTCAGGCGTCTCCGGCGGAGACGGACCGCTATGCTACCCACAATTCAGTTCGGCGAAAAAGCGAGGCAACGTGACGTCACCCCATTCAAAGTGAATGGGCAGATTGAAGCTGTTCGACGCTGTCGACGCTGTAGTGTGGACGGGCCGTTAGATCTGTTTAAATGCAGTTTTGACATTTCTGACAAACTGAGAAATCAAAACCAAAAATCTAACTGATGATTTAAATACAAAATAATATAAGGAGGATTAAGCACAGGTGAGGGCAATGAGTTAATTAGGCAGGAAAACAGGCAGGGATTGGCTGGGAAGGACTAACGAGGCTGATTCAGAGCAAGTGTGTAGATGAGCCAAAGAGGGAAAGGCAGCAAAAGAACAGAAGTGGAAAAACTTAAAAAGCAAAGTCTACAACTCAGTAAAGTCTTAACAATACGTCTAAATTAATGCTGGATACAAAGCCAGCCTCTGGCAAATAATTAAATACATTTGTTTCCAATTCAAAAGAACCCTGAATCAAAAGTCCACAGTATGAAAAATAATAATTTTGTTCCAATAAAATGTTATAATGCAATCAACATCAGGGAGGGATCAGTCAGTACATGAAGCATTTATACAAATGAGGCATAGTAAAAGATAATTAAAATGAAAAAAAATAACAAATGAAATCATTATAAGTATAAACCCCTCCTTACCAACACAAACAAATAATAATTCACCTGGGATGACTTGTTTGCTATAAGATTATCATCCTGATTTCTAATAATCCCCTAAAATAATATTTAAATCTATTCCCACCCCGGGGATTAGGCTGCTTTATTCCACTGCATCTGTTGTGTACCTCCTGTGATTTGATACACCTTTGCTTGCCTGCAACCAAAAACTCTTCCCGTCATTCATTTTCTTTCTTTTTGAACCCCAGATAATCCATGATTGGCATGGTATCATCTTTTGATGTGTTACATCATGTGAGCAAAGCCTCAAAGTCATTGTCTTTGTATAGATTAGTCTTATTCTTCATGTAAATCGCTTCTTTGTTGCAGTGCATCCACTAATACACTCGGTCTCTGTCTATTGATGTAGGCCGTGGTTCTTCCTGGGCGATGCAAAGACATTGACAGGCAATGCATCATATCACACAGCAGGGCTTTGCATCAGACAAGTTTGCTGTCTTGTGACCTTTGCTTCCACATCATCTCCTCCCTGAGACACACAATGACTACTTGTCCAGGATTAGATACGACCATTGTCTTCACCACAGTTGAAAAGTCATTTGAAGGGAAAATCAATTTTCTACGTGTGGCAGACGCACTGACCCCCTTTACACCTTCCATTTAAATGTGTCTGGTTTTAAGATGGTTGAACCTTATTACATTTACACTTGGTATAAATGTAATACACTGTATGTGTCTTCAGTTTCTACATTCAGACCTGATTGAGAACCGATCGCAGTGTCCAGCTCTAATAGCAGAACATCATGTCCCCCTCTCTTTTGCGTGAGAACCAGAGAAGAATGGTGTTTTATGAAGCTGCCTGTTATTTGGGCCGCCACAGAAGACGATCTGGATGTGGGAACGCGTTCAAGAATGTAGGAAAAGGATAGATGACAGAAAAAAAACTGTAGTTAAACCTACTTATATCTGTTATCCTTTCATTACTGACTGCCTTTGACGTTTTCCAGAAAAGACAGCCATATTTGAGCCTATATAGTCTTTGAATGTCGATTGCAATCAGTCCATGACAACCTACGGAGGCACCCCTGGCCCAGAAGGTGATTTGGCGGATCAGAAAAAAAGAAAGAAAACAACAACAACAACAAAAGAACTGTCCACAATGCTTTTTTGGTGATTTACACATGTTTGTTCATGTGGTAAACACTGTTTCATTGCAATCAGATGACCTGAAAAGCATTTAATGCAAGGTCAAGTTGAGATCTTTCACACACCGTCATAATTAAGTTCAGCACTTACATCTTTGTTGCTTCAGGAAAGAACATAATGTTCTTGGCTTGGTTGCATCTATGTTGTTTACTTATCAAAATGTAATGCTATTGAAGAGACCAAAGTCAGAAGAACGACTTTCGGAAAATGGTACCATTAAGGGATATTTCTAAAGTAAAATTGGCTTTGAAGGAAGTATGCGCTCCTTGAGTACCATTATAGAAGTATAGGTGTTATGAGGTCTACTTGTTAAGTGCGGTGGACAAGGGCTTTTTTACACGTATACATTGTTTACATCCATTTGTTCTATGAATGTTTTTTGTGATTGGACTAACACTAAACACACAGGTTGATTTTACGAGTGGTTAGCACACACTTCAGAATAAATCAAACTGTAGAAGATGAACAGCCGTAATGAGCTGAGAGATGTTGTATGGAAAGATGGAACATGAGAACTGGGAACATCTGTCAGTATTTGTGATGAATCGAAAATGGACTTCTCTTTTCCATCCTCAGCGCTCCAGTATTCTCCACCACCTTGGATGACATTTCTCTTATCAGTCATGTTTTGCACATTTGTGGCAAATTAGTCCATCAGACATTGCTAGCACCTGTCCGTCAGACAAAGGGGGGAGCCTGATGTCTCACGGACAGGTGAGTGACAAGGACGGGCATGAGGGAGAAAACCAACCAGAGGCGGTGGTGCGAAAGAAATGAGGAGAGTAGAAAAGAGTGAAGAATGAGAAAAGCCAGCGACTGGTGAATTCCCCGGGGTGAAGCAGTATCAGTCAATCTGGGGGCTAATTCATGTCAGAGTGTGCCAGCTCCTTCAGAGGCCAGCAGAAGGTTGATCAAATTCAAGTGGAAATGAAGTTTGGCTGCACAAGTGGATAGATAAAAGACCGGTGACAATGATGAGGATGTTCTTTCTTTCAGTAGTATCTCTTTGCCCTTGGACTAATTCTTGCCTTCACTCCAATTTCTTTTATGTTTCAAAGAGCAATCCTAAACATTATTTTTCCATTTTAAAATGAAAAATAAGTATGTATCTGAAGAGAGTAACCAAACCAATTGTACATATAAAGAGTCTGTTTAAGGGTCTTAATACTACTTATATGATAACAATTGTCTCAAGTCACATCACTTGAGTCTTCATCGCATGGTCTGAAGAATACAAACATGACAATTAAAAGAAAATTGAGAATATGGAGTTTACCAGACCTGTAGCTCGCTCCTTATCCTTGCTTGAGGCTTAAAAGTACAAACTGCTACTACAGTAGCTTAACACACCTGGAACTCTGACAAAACTCGGGCAGCTGAGCTGCATTGTGGGTAATGTGGGTGGCAGGTGTTAACCTATGGTTAAGGAAGAAAAAATGCATGGAATGAAGAAATATGTTATATCTGGTTCGGTTTCATCAATTCTCATAGTCTTTTTCTCCCTTTTTTTCAGAAAAGCAATGAATTATTTCAAAATTGCATCGTAAGAAATCATGAATCTTCCTAAAGAGAGTAGGCCAGATGTCAGAAGACAACAGTATATGCTTATTACAAGTATATTAACTCTTACTTCCTAAACATGTTTTATTTTTTCTTTATATTTTCACTCTCAGAACCCCCCAGTATTCCGAAATGAAACTGAAACATCTGAGAAATCCTAAAACCTTTCCGGTGCCCCAACAAGGTCGTACATTCCTCTTTTTACAGATAATATAACAAAAATATCCCTATTTAGTAATTTGACATATTTATGTAATTTAGCATGTACTACAATGTATTCATGTCCCGTTCCAGTGATCAATGCATGGTTTGATAACATGATATCTTTTAAATGTTTCTATAAAGATTTAATATAGGGAGAGAAAATAAAACATAGGCAGGGGCAGGTGAGAGAGAGCAGATGGTGAGGTCGGAGCTCTGTGTCGAGTGCATAATGTGCCCTTGGGCCAGAGGAAGCGATGTCTAAATTAATATGATTTGTCCACCTTTGATATTTAAGAGGATTATACCTTATGTTCCAACACAGGGTTGTGAATAGCCTAGGATGAAAAGTGACACAGAGCGGAATAGAATTAGCGCTCCTGGAGGACTTCTTCATTCATTGTTAACTTCTTGCCTAATCCTTATTAGGATGTACAGGTCTGAGGGTGCTGGTCGGGGCTATGGGGACATGTGCCCCCATTGTGTGTCTGGTGGTTAATCATGCTGTCATGGCAGGGGGAGGGGACAGCAAATGGGAAAAGAGTGAGGGATCAAGAAAGTGCATAAAGGCCCCCTGCTTTTTATGGGTGTTACCCAGTCTGGCTGAGCTCTGATCCTCCTCTATGGCTTTAAGTACCAAGCACAGAGCACAGGCACTGACTCCCAGCATGTGCACATGAGGTATATCACACATACAAACCTGCAAATTGCATGTGGGTCTATTGTGGAAAAACAGCAAGTGCTTTTAGAACATAAGCACTATTGGATTTATAAAACACATGTTATTCATCAGTACCATCAAACATTGGATTTTGGGCCCTGTCTGAATAGATCGTGCTGCTGATAATCTTTAATATACACTTTCTCAGTCTTTATGTCATTATATACATTTCTCACTTATTCCTATTTTGTTTTACAATTGTGCTTGCGTGTGTAAATGGGTTTGTATGTAGCTGTTTTCTCATATCATCTCATATGAACCCCAGGGATATCCCGGGAATAAGGTCTTAATAATATATTTTATTTCTATAGCGCTTTTCTTGAACCCAAAGACGCTTTACATTTGGGAGGGAGGGTAGACAAACAAATCAAAAACAAAACCAAAAAGAACAAAGAAACAAAACAAAACAGAAAAGCAGTCAGGGGGGGATTACAATATTAATAATTAATTAATAATATTATAAATATTAATAACATTAATATCTTACGTTTCCTTTTGACAGGTAGCAGACAACAGGAGATTGTCCTGGTCGGAAGTGTTCATTCTTACCGAATACTGCATTGGTTTAGGTGAGGGTTAGCGCCTCGATAGATTAGCATGATCACAAGATGACATACAATGCAATCTTGCCATTCCTTGTATTTGTCTTACAATTTCAACTTCTGCCTCTCAGACCCAAACACACCTAGCTGTTTATGGATTGTTGATCAAAATCGAGCGTTTAGGATGCATTGTTTGCTTCTTTTTTTCAATGTTTGTATCACAACAAGGGCTTGTATATTTGCAGTTATATGTTTCCCTTTTTGAATACCAACGCCTGCTGTTGAGTTGCTTCATCTTATGCAGGCGCAGAACCTACATTTTAGTCGGCCATTGTCTTTAGTTTTTGCGGTGAGTTCAAATGTGACATACATTACATTACATTACATTTAGCTGACGCTTTTATCCAAAGCGACTTACAATAAGTGCATTCGACCAGGAAGATACAAACTTGAAGAAAACAGAATCATATAAGTACATCAGGTTTCATAGAGCCAAACATTTCAAGTGCTACTCAACTGGCTTTAGATAAGCCAGTCCTTTATTATATATAAGTGCTCTGTTAGCAGTTCTTTGTTAGTAATTCTATCGCTCGAGGTGGAGTCGAAAGAGATGAGTTTTCAGTTTGCGCCGGAAGATGTGCAAGCTTTCTGCTGTCCTGATGTCAATGGGGAGCTCATTCCACCATTTTGGAGCCAGGATAGCAGGATAGTCAGAGGAGACGTGGAACAGTCGGCTATGTTGTTACTAGTTATTTCATGTCTGTTTGTTGTGTCTGGGCGGACAAAAGTCCCCGAATCACTTCGTCTCCCCAGTAACACTTTTACGTTTGCGTGTTTATCTGACGAATGACAGAATTGTAATTGACAGGCACACTCGCTTGCTTCAAACTCTCAATGGCTTTTTTCACCTTTGGGCTCAATCAAAGCCAGACTATGTTCAAAGAAGCTGGCAGGGTCAAGTCTGTTTGATGTCAGGTCTGAAATGATTCATTTACAACTAGCAATGTCTAGATCATTTCAGGGTGGCAGTGCTTGTTTTTGCATGTTTGCCTTCTGTCCTAAGAAAAGCCTCCTGCTCCCCTGCTGATATCCATGACCTGTTTCCTGGGCCTCTCAGAAAGGATCATCACCATGGAAACACACTGTGGCAGTCCATTGTTTTTAACTGTCATCATAAATGTGTTAAGACACTGTTGCTATTGTTACATTGCTTTGCATAGAAGAATTGCTCTCTACCTAATGACAGCACAGCTCATACTGTATGAATCAGTGTGTTGTGGATTGTTGGGAGAATTACATGTACTGATTCATTTTGTGCCCTCTGCCCCAATCCTCTTTCGACCTATCAGTATCTCTGATGAGAATAAGCTTTATTTCACTTACACAGATCATCAATCTTGGAGAAAACACAGATCTAAGGGGTGATTCTTTTCAGATTGTTCCACTCCAGTCAATTAACCCTGAGTGGGATGCCCACACTTCGACTTACTGCTACTATAGCCCTTTTTCCCTTCAGATATATGTGATAATTGATGCATTGCATAAGAAACTTTTTTTTTTAGAAACTGCCACATTCAATACGATGCACCTTGTTCCTGTATATATCATTTAGGAATGTTTGTCTATATGAAAGAAATTGCTGAACACCTTTGTCCCTTATTCAATTTTTGTCAGCAACTTATTTTGTTTTCCGGCTTAGGGTTAGGGTTTCCAACCTCGACATCTTCTGCTCCATTGAGTGGCGGATTACAACCATGGGTGCAACATGGCCTTACGTGTCAACTTTCGACTAAGCTCCAAACTAGTTGATGGACACGCACCTAATTAACATTTCTGTGGAAGCTTGGGCTTTGTCATCTTTGACCGTGTCAAAGAACATTAACATTAGGCTGCAACACTAACCTTCAAGATCCATTGACAAGGCCAGAAGCTGCTGGGAATCTTCATTTTCTGGAGCATTTAAAATGAGCAGAATTAGCTTTTCAGTTCAAAGTTCTCATTTAATTTTATATAGCCAAAAAGTCTGTAACAAAAATTCCCATAGGCTACAGATAATAACTGTTTTTTATTTGTTTATCACCTTTTTTTTAATATTATTATATATTATTTTAAGTGTATACTACTATATACTTCTATACATATACAAAATCCAACCCCATTGAATATAAGACATCCTTTTTTTAACATAGAAAATCCTTTGGTTTTATACTGATTCACTTTCAGGTAAATGACCGTTTTGTACAACACTATCAACATTATGCATATCCGAGTGTCTTTCATGGAGAGTATGTACTGTAACATAGCATAATGTGCAGTAACATCGACAGACATATATCAGGACATTTTCAGCATCGAAATCAATCAAATGGGACTTGTACATTCACAACAATGCATCAGCATCATATTTATATATCTCCCTGCCCTCCTGTGTTAATGTAAAACAGCATTGTCCAAAGCTAACCCTGTCATTGTGTATCATGTGTTGTCTTCTCAGATAAGAAAAACTGGGTAAGGTTATTTGTATTCATCACCCCCACTCTCCCAAACACCAACGTGCTTCCATCTAATGCCACAGTGCACTGCTCTGACCCCAGCATGCTCACAGAGACACAGAGGATCATGTAAATGAAGTCAGGCTCTTTTTAAAGGGCCTTTGGGAGATCACTGGTTTATCAGAAACATGCCTGCCAGAGCAGCTCAGTATTGTCCATTCACATCAGTGCACAGAGAGCGTGTTGGAGTCATAGTCACAGTCCAAAGGTCAACATCAATACTGATGCAAACGGAGCCCTGCACACAAAAAGGAACTGAATACCTATTGTGGCTGTTATGCTTAAAAAGGTCTTCTTTGTAATTCTCTATATAATGATGAGAGGACATAGGTAACCTTTAAAATACTGCATGTTTATTATGTTCACTGAAAAAACTGAAGCATTGACTTTAATTAAATGTATTTTGTCAACAAATTTCATATGACTGAATTAGGTTAGTTGAAAGCAATAATATTAAGTTAAACCTAATATTTTGTATTTAAACTTCACATTATTGCTTTCAACTAACCTAATACAGTTATGTGAATTATGTTGACCTAATACATTTAATTAAATGCAACGTCTCAAATGTTTCAGTGTACTCTTAGGTTCCCATTTGACATGTCTCTAGCAAAATACCACATTTTGAAATGCTAATAGTGTTGGGAAATACTTTACAGTTCATATACGTAGTATTGGAAGAAAAAACGAATTGATTTGGAAAACAAATCAACACTAGATTATTTATGGATTTGAATGCAGTTTAATATCTGCACTGCCCTAATATACCAAACAGTGCATGACATTGACAGGAACGCACCCTCTCGGTTATTCTTACGCCTGCAGAGCTCCCCATCAAAACGTAATTAAATTATGAAGTGATACACATCGGGCCCGTCACGCTTGTTTGTTTATCCATTATTAGAGGCAGAGAGCCTCCATCCTGTGAATAAGAAACAGGGCTGACTCAATGCTGCATGTGCCTCACAAGGGCAGACAAATTATTATTAAAAGGCTGGTTTTATAAACTGGTGTGAATGGAAACGGCCCAATAATAAGAAGTTAAGTGTGTGTGTTTTTGTACAAAGCAGGTTGTGTTTCTGGTACCAGCCAGGAGGGACAAATTGTGTGATATTTAAAGTCGATCTACAAAAATATCAACCCACTAAATGAAACAACAAGCACTTTCCTCAACTTATATCATTACATAAGCACTCAATATTGTTTTGTTAAAATACATGGAAATAACAAACTGACCCATGTTGAACAAGAGACGAACAACAATCCATTTTCTTGTTGATGGCTTTTGTTCACATGCTTGTCTACTGCCTTTGTCCAGATCGAAGCACTCACCCTACTTTCCGTTATCCCTCACAACATTTGAGACATGTTATGTTTTGAGGGTTCAATTTAACATTCGTCGTCGAGCGACAATTCAGCCATTTACTTTCTCCCAACAACGGAAACAAGTTATAATGAGAGATGTTGTGGTTCCCATTTAATATAGGCTACTGTATTTCACAAAAATAAATGGCATAATTGTGGTTGTTAGAGCAAATTATGACACTTGTGGATAAACGTTCAGTAAACTCCCATTAGAGGTTAGGAGGGTTTCTGCACGCTGTAAGAGAGCACAGAGAGCAGGTGGAGAGGCAACAGGCTCCAGCCACCACAATCTGCCATAATAACCCCCCCCCCCCCCCCCCCCCTCCCATCTCCCATTCTCCTGTATGATTGAAGGACAATTTCAGAACTAAGATGGTCCACTTAACTTTTAATCTCTTTGAGGCACATTGTTTGTGTTTAACCTTTTCATACAGAAATATACATGTTATTTTATTTACACTCATAAATAACCAAACTCATATTTCATACGATGACTTGTGAGTATTTACCATACGCTGTTTACTTTGCTATATGCATTTAGTATTTTCTGTTAGTAAATGAATTCTTCCTTCAATGGCCACTTGATAAAAATGTCTAAAATAGAAGTTCACCAAGCAGAAATTGAAGGACAAGTCAGACATGTTGGGAAATATGGTTGTTTACTTTGTATTGTAGGACTATTGAGAGGGTTAATACATAATTTAAAATATTTAAAATATGAAGCTACCCTCAGCAGCCAGCTAGATTTTCTTAAAAAAGACTGGAAACAGGTCAGTTGTCTGTCCAAGGATAATACTTTTTAAGGTATCCTCACTTTTTACCATGTTGTATCTTGCTTTTGCTTTGAGTTTTTGCGACAGTGCTTCAAACTCGTATTCTCACTAATAGCACAAGTTACACTACTGGTTGCACAAGTAGTCTTATTGTAAAAAGGCCAATGAGAAAATTATATTAATTCTCACTTGATTACTAACCCCAGTGAACATTTTCCTAATGAGTGTATGCTAGTTTAAAGTCATTGTGATTAGCATTTTGTTAATTGTGTAACAAATAGTCCCATTTAGAGTAATATGGGTGATACAGGTATGCTTTTAGGGCCTGATTAGTGACAGGTTGCCAGCACAGTGTATCCAGTCTGGGTGTAGTCTGTTTTTTTAGTCTAGTCTAGTTTAGTTATTTTAACGCCACCCTTCTGCTGGCTCTTGCTTCTTTGTGCTAAGCTAAATTAACTGGATGCTATCGATTCCAATTTGGCATACACACCTGAGAAAAGAAGAATCCTCTCATCCAACACTAGGCAAGAGAGCGATTAAGCGTATTTTCTAAAATGTTAATATTTCCTTTTCACCATCCAGTAAGGGATATGTTCTGTGTGGATCCTCGTGCTGTTGAGTTTCTCCTTAATTAAGAGTAAGAGCTCTTCATTTAAAGAGTCTTCCATTTCCGTGGTCACTCCTCTCAGATATGGTACAATTAGGACAATTACACAAGTAAAGTGGCACTCTGTCCTCAGTGAGAAAAAGTGTGTCATGTGACCCTCTGGCAGATTACCGTCTACACTTATACAGCCCTAATTAGACTGGAGTGTGTGGCTCGTTGAGGTTATGAACTCTCGCTGGACTTCTGATGCCCTGGTATTAGACGTGATAATGATCCACTTACGCCTGACACAGAAACCCCTCTTCTTTATCATCACACTAAATGGATGTGTGAATGTAAACATTGAGATACATATTCAAAGCAATGCTACTTCTGCTTTCACTGGCGAATTGATGATACTATAAGGAGTAGCAATTATTTATTATTTTGAGAAATAACATTACATTTCAGTGTTTGTTATATTGCATGTTTTTGATAAAATATGATTGCAGTGCTGTCTAAATGGTGCATTTACAACATTTAAAGTCCTGGTAAAGCAAACATAAATATGTGTTAATAACCATACAGGAAAATGTGTTATTAACCACACAGCCAAATTTGGATAATTTAGAAATATTGGCAATTACGCCTTCACAAAATTGGGTTTAGAAGTTGTAAACTGCAGAAAAATATCTTTAACACAAAAATGGTTAAAAAGGTTTGACTGTATAACTTTACAATTCAGTACAACATATACAGTTCATAGTCATTGTCACCAAAACGTTTTTATATGTAATATGTGTAGAAACAAATCTCTGATTGTATTTGACTGAGACTTTAACGCATTTAATCATTCTGTAGTCACTGTATAGGCCTGTCTGGCATTTTAAGCCATGCTGCAGCTTTCCAGTTTTAGTATTCCAACATCATTCATCTCCAGCCTTGACTTCAACTCTCTCTCTTCCAGTGTCTCAGACATACTTGGTGATTCACAAGCAGCACATGCCTGGAATGTAACATCTCTTTACCCAGTATGTTGTGACAGTGCTGTGTGTGTGTTTTCCCCACACACAACATTGCTCAGAAAATATTGCGATGAAGTGACTTGTTAGGTGAAAAAAAAAGGTCACAACTGAGTGTAGCTTGTCCTAAAAATTACACTACCAAACAACCAAACTGCATTGTCAATGTTTCAAGGCAAACATGCAGTATTTTCCCTCGGATTACATTTGTTATTGACAAATGGAGGCTGCTGTTTGTCTAATGTAAAACTGAAAGCCAACGTTGACTTATTTCATCTTGCATACTTAACAAAGGTATACATATTTAATTAAAACCATCATATTTTGCCAAACTTAACCAAGTTTAAACTACTTATCAATTCACAAAGATAACCAGATGTAATTGAGAATACACTTTTGTTGAATGGCAATGTCATTGTTAGCAGTCAGGGTTGCAGTGTGATAGGCTAAGTGGCCATTATCTTTTTATCCTTATGCTGGACATACATAATTTCATAATAAAGTATATTTTTTCTGTATTACACATTTTAATGTTTATCAGAGTATTAACCCTTGCCTTAAAAGAAAATGCCTTACAAAGCATCTATCAACCACATTTCATTTCTGAGCATTTCCGTGAGATGAAAGCGCTGATTTCAGTGACTTGTATTCATTATCATTTAAATATTAGACAAAAGGCAGCTGACAAAACTCTGTGCTCATGCACTTAAGCAGCATGCTCCTCAGCAGCTTAGTGAGAGAGTGTGACAGCTGGCATTGAAACATGGGTTGAAAGGACTCCTGCTTAATATTAGCTCAGTCTGATAGCAGATGTAAGGTTACACTTTGAGTCATGCACTATATACAGTAACTTACACATTATAACGAAAATAAAATCTCTCTATTTAATCCTCCATTATGCCTTATGGTCTTAAAGGCGAAATACATTTGCCAATCAGAGCAGACTGGGATTTTTCCTAGTGTTTCTTAAAGAGAAAGGCACTAAAACAGAGCCTTTCAGACAGGTGACTAAAGGAACATTCAGACAGACAGTAGGGGGAAATCATGTTTCTTACCTTTAATCATGTAAACATGTTCAAGTACAACACAAACACAAATATGAGCCGAGAAAATAGCAGAAGAATTTCACCTTTAATTACCTTTATTAGATGGTTTTACTTGAAGAGGACAGTTGGTGGCCACGCTTGTAATAAGTGCATAGAATTGCAAGCTTGTTTATGAATATCACGCTGGTCTCCTTTACCTGTCACTACACTCCTCAAAGTAATTCACTCTCCTGTTATGACAATATTTATAGCAAGTGATCTAATAACTCTGCTAATTATAAAGCAAAGGAGCCTAATTAGCCTATCTTGAGAAAAGCTGTGTGGAGATCTAGGCTGTGAAACCAAAGGCCAAAAAGGCACTTTGAGTGAAGGATCTTTGGTGCTCATGTTTTATCATTAGGAAAAATAGAGTCCATTATCAAACGCTGAGAACACCGCAATTAACCCTCCAATCATTTATTTAGGCTCTATCTGTATGGGCTTCATACAGTACTTAACCTCCATATATGTAGTTAAGCCTGGGCACCATTAACCAGGCTTGTCATGAGTGTAATGTAGCTCATCGTCTAGTCCTCCACTTCTTCACAGTCCTCATATCACCATAAGTTAAATTAATAATCTTCGATTCAAATAGTTGTACCAGTGTGATCATGAACCAACAATCTGTCCAAGTCTCAATGAAACCATTCATCCGTTGTCCATAGCAGTTTATCCTGCGCGGTGTAGTGTGTGGGGGGGGGGGGGGGGGGGAGACACTCACCATGACATTTTAGAAATAGAAGAGGTTTTATAACAATATTTCCCAACAGGAAAAGCCTATGTCACATTATTGGCTTCATATAATTAAATGGTTCTATAATAATAAAGATAAGACATCTTTATTGACAAAAAACAGCAAAGGAAATATCAACACTTCGTTCACAGTACACTGCATATTTGTGAGATATTAATGTATTTATAATAAAACATTTTGGTTAAATAAATTAAAAAATCCCATTCTCTCAACGCAATTTTCCTTCAGCTCTCCCTCATATATCTTCAGCCCCAATTGAAACATAAAATGACTAATTATAGTATAATTTGAAAATGCATTTGCTGGTAAGTGATTAATCAAGACACTTGTAAAATGTAGTACCGTGGTGCCCCTGGTTAACATATTAAAGAATATATTAAATTTTAATGTTTAATTATAAAAAGATCTCAAATTAAATATTGATGACTTTTAATGATTCAGGTAGTGATTTTATTCCTATTTGTAGTATGTGTGCTGCTTTCATAGCATTCATTTGGGTTCATGATTACAGCTTTTTAATATCTGAGATACTATAATATTTTGTTCTGGTACGAATAGGGTTCTTAAATAATAATAATGTTTTCCAACTACGCTACAAATGCATTATTCTTTGTTGTCGTATATAATCCTCGCCTCAAATTGGCCATAGTCCAGGTTTTCACAGTATACTAATGCTTGAAATGTAAAGCACTTGACAAATGAACTTGACCTTGAAACTAACAACGAAATTATTAATGTTTAAATACCTGATCAGCTAAGTCAGAGTTAAACTGATCGGTCCACATTTTTGTTCATCATCACCTTCTGTAAGGTACTGTATAAATATGAAATCACCAATGTGCCAAAACTATGCAAATTAAGAAAAATCTTCACCGACTTGACTAAAAGCGCTGCATAAACAAATTGCAGCGGATAAAAAAACACTGCAATGAGCTCAAAACACAACGACAACAGGGACACTAAAAAGTGATGCACATAGCTGAGACCAGAGCGCTTGATGACCTCTGGGGATTATAAAGTTGGCCAAGTGTCACTGGAAATGAACTTATTTTAACATTGTGCTCGCTTAATTCCTTACAACATTATTGCAGATCTGCTCTAAGAAGGCTAGCTAATGTAGCTAAGCTAGTCAGTTCAAATATACAGAACAACACCTACACTCACAATTATTGTAACAGTTGGCCACCTTTATAATCCCTGAAAGTCATTAAGCTTTCCTGTCCTCGTTTGTAGTGTCCCCGTTCCCGTTGTGTTTTGAGCTTCTTGCAGTGTTTTTTAGATTTGCAGCATTTTGTTTATTCAGCACTTTTAGTCAATATTTTCTAAAAGCTTTGCATGTGTTGTCAAAATGTCCCTTCATTTGCATGTGTTTTGGCACATTTGTGTTTCTTTTATTTGCATCATTTTTTGTGTTTTGGGCCGTTGTAATGCCTTTGCCCCTGTTGGCCACCGTAGAAGTTAGAAGAGAAATTAAATGAATTTCCTTTTCTCTTTTTTCGATATGTAGCCATTTCATTCGGGGCCTGGATTCTGGGGTGCACCTCCAGCGTCATATTAAGTGCAAACCTTCATATATGGTAGCTACCAGACAAAATAAAATCCAGAGCACTTGCACAAGATAATTGCTTTTTTCTTTATCTCTCTTTTTTTGACGAGTCTCTCGGTGGCTCCAACAGCAGTTCAAAAGAAATGGCAGTGCACAAGCTCTGCAAACGGAGTCTTGTTTACCCCTCTTTGTATCTCATGCATCTCAATGAAGCCGTGTGAAAACAAACTTTACCTGGCATCCCGCACATTTCAAATCAGTAATGTTTGATAATGATTATGCATCACTGTGCTGAGCAGAAATGTGGGAAGGAGGAGCGAGGGGGAGACTGAGATCGATATAAACAGCACATTCTTCCCCTCGGTGGCGGAAAGGGGATCTATTATGGAGAAATCATGATTTATGTCAACGGTAGGAGGAATGTCAGGTTGAGCAAGGGATGGAGGTACGAGCCAATAATGATAAATGCCCCCCATTCACGTGTCCACCCAGCCCCCCAGTGCTCTTCTATGTGACCAGAGGTGAAGCTCTTCAGCCTTTCCTCCATTCCTCCTCTGGTTCTCTTTGGCATTTGCACACACCTTCATCGAGCTTCTCTTGTTATCCACGCCTTTTAGATATAGTCCCCTCTTCTTCTCTGTTTAACCTGTCTGTTGTTGTCGGTTCCGTGTGATCTGTCTATATGGAGACCAGTTCTGCTCATGATGGATTCCAATGATCCAGCGCTTTAGGGAACAAGGAGCGAGGCAGTCACCTTTAAGCTGTGGCGGAGCAATCTGTCTCTGTCAGACATCCCCCATACATGCAACATGGGCCAGACAGTGAACAAGAGGAAGAGGAGGGAATGAAGAAGAGAAATGGCCTGGATAGTGTACAGGAGAAGAAAGAATATAGCAGTGGGGTAAGAAGTATTCAATACATTACTTAGGTGAAATACCTCGACCATACTGTAACAATAGAGAAGAGAAGATGGACCTTTATTAATCCTCGAGGGGGAAATTCAGTTTCGAATCTGTCGTACACACGCATACGTTTTTATACAGGTCATGCAGTACACACTTTTTAGAACATGCACATACATGTAGAGGAAACTTCTGTGTAGCATGCAATGGAGTCACCGACTCAGGAAGGAGACACGGGAAGAGTCGGAGCTTTGATGTCAAACCACTGTGATTTATTTGGAGTTGGTACCAGAGTATTCACATCACAAATCCAAGAGTCAGAGGTTCTGACTTCACGGTAGAGTTGCCACGTCAATTCTGGAGAGCCTCTCTCTTGCCAGCCCATCTAACTGGTTTCGCAGAGAGTAAACAACATATTTGAGAAGATAGCCTAAACAGTGTGGGAACACTGAGCTACTTGTGTCGGACACTTATGACCTCGAAGATTTTACCTTGGAGTCCACAAATACAAAGAAGGAAATGTCCCAGTGTACCCACAACACAGACCATCTGTATCCCAGTATTGACCGGTCACAGAATGGGAACAATAACATTATTGGCTAAGCCGCCTGTGTCCTTAAAGAAGGTAAACAGACATCAAGGTTTGTCCTGTATGTTACAAATTGGCGTCTATGATAATTATTTCCATAACAATACATATACACAGACAGTTATATGCACACATGCAGTTGAGAGGTCAGAGCAGAGGCAGCACGTCTAGCCGGCACCAGTGAACAGTTGGGGGTTAGGTGCCTTGCTCAAGGGGACTTCGGCAGTGGCCCAGAAGGTGAACTGGCCCCTCTGCAGTACCAGTCCACATTCCATATTTTTTGGTCCGATCGGGGACGTGAACCGACCACCCTTCGGTCCTAAGTCCAATCCCCTACAGACTGAACCACTCCCGCAATGCTCTGTAAGAAGAACAAATCCTCCAAATGTAATATATAAATGGAATCATTAAAATCTACTTCTGATGTGATGGAAATTCAATGTGTGTACTGGGAAACAAGTAAGCTGGAGGCTGACAAACTAAAGGTTTATTTAAAGAGGACATATTATACTCATTTCCAGGTTCATATTTGTATGTAGTGCCTCTACTGTGACATGTCTCCATGCTTTAATGTTCAAAAAGCACTTTTCGCAGGAGACTCCCGATTTCATTGCCCTCTCTCGGTTTCCTCCCGGGGTCATATTTCTCCCGCATTTCTCCCGATTTCTGACAAAATCAGATTTACTCAGGACTGTTTCCACTCAGACTTTAATACAGTTACACCATTGTTTGGTTTCCATGGTAGCGCGTCTCTTTAGTAGCATGCGCAACTGAAAGTCTAAGAGGGTGAGGAAGATAGTCACAGAAAACAGAACAAGAATCGACAACTCCACCCTCTGCTCACTCCTTTCCTGTAAAATACAGGTCCAGCCCACACATAAGCTCCATCAAGGATGGTGCTACAGGCCGCAAGGCATTGCACTTAGAACTACAATAAGTTCTAAGTTAAGTTTGTTAATTAAAAATAAAAATTGTAAGTAGCCGTTGCTAAGGATGGCTTTTGTTTTGGAGCAGTTTGTGGCCAGTCCTACCGTGGGTCAGCTAGACTGGTGTAGGAAGGTTGATTTGCGGTTAGTTGCGGACCATTATCACGTTTCTGTCTCCTCTGCTCTTGTTAAAAGTGAACTCAAGGCTACTTTGCTAACTGGACTAGTTGAACAGGGGTTTTTGAGTCTGCCTACTTTAGTGGAATCTCCTGGCACGGTGGCCGGGGCTGTAGCAGCAGTATCTCATGGTGGAGGCCGCGTTGGTGTTACTCCTGGTGTTCAGAGTGCTACGGAACAGGCAAAACTTTTCACCACACCTCAGTTTGGCTCGTTCTCGGCAGGATCCTCACCTACGGGGTCTAAATTAGATGCCAGGGTAAAAGTGTGTATGGCTCGTCTCCAGTGTGAGAGGGAGGAGCGTGATAGGGATTTTCAGCTCAGGAGGGAGCTGGAGATCAGGAAGCAGGAGCTGGAGATCAGGAAGTTGGAGGCAGACACTGCTGTCCGGATGCGTCAACTAGAGCTTCAGGCAGCTGGGATGGGTGATTCTGCCGTTACACCTTCTGGTCCTGCTGCCTCCTTCGACGTGAGTAGAAATATTTCTTTGGTCCCTGTGTTTCGTGAATCAGAGGTGGAAATCTATTTTGGTGCATTTGAGCGCATTGCTGCTGCTCTGCACTGGCCAGAAGATGTGTGGGCTATTCTTTTACAGTGCAAGCTAGTCGGCAAGGCTCAAGAGGCTTGCTCTTCTCTTTCTGTTGAGGATAGTTTGGTGTATGAGTTACTTACGTGGAAACTTTCAAACTTACGTGGACTTCGCGAGGGAGAAGAAAGTCCTCTTTGACAGGTGGTGTAGAGCTTGTAAAGCTGATGACATTACTTCAGTGTGTGAGCTGATGATGTTAGAGGAGTTTAAAAACTATGTACCGGAGCGTACGTTAGTTTATCTGAACGAGCAGGTGCGTGATCCTCCTCAGCGGGACACTTATCGTAGAGCTCCTGACAATTACGTTCCCTGTGCCAGTGTTCCAGTGTTGGATCCCAGCCTAGACAGAGCTTGTTTTTTTTGTGTGATAGCAGACTGTGCAGCTTTGAAGCGAGAGTGGGCAGCAGGTGGCAAGCACCCAAAAGGGGTGGGCTTGATTAAAACAGTGTGTCCTAGTGGTCAGACCACTGTTAAAACGGGGCCTGATGAGTGTTTTAAGCCGTTCATCTCCACTGATTTTGTCTCTCTATCAGGGAAGGTGGAGGACCAGCGGCAGGTTACTGTGTTACGAGACAGTGGTGGCTCACAGTCGTTCATTCTTGCCAGTGCTCTGCCCTTGAGTAATGCGTCCGCCTGTGATGTAAGTGCCGTGGTAAGAGGTATCGAAATGGGTTTTGTGCCCGCACCTCTCCACAATGTCCATGTCCAGTCCAAACTGGCTACTGGTTTCTTCACAGTTGCCGTACTCCCCAGGTTTCCAATCGACGGTGTGGATTTCATAATGGGAAACGATATAGCCGGAGGTAAAGTGTATCCTACTTCAGAGGTTGTTGACGTTCCAGTTCCTGGTGCTGTAGATGATAACCTAGCTCTGACTCATCCGGAGGTATTTGCAGTTAGTGTTTTGACCAGAGCTCAGGCCCGTAAGCAGGCTCAGGATGTGGATTTGTCTGATTCTTGGCTTGTTTCTGCCCTATCTAACGACAGGTTGACCTCTGTTGATGGATTAGTGGAGGGCCCTCCAACAGTGTGTGATGGTGAAATGGAACCTGTCGCTATTGCTCCAGAGGTGGCTATGCCTTTGACCCGTGAGGCGCTCATCACGGCACAGAGAGATGATCCTACCTTGATCAAGTGTTTCGACGCTGCTGAGAACCCTAACGAATGCAATAAGAAACAGTTGTTTTTTGTGGATGATGGGGTGCTGATGCGCCGGTGGGCTGACCAATCAAGTGATGCAGATGTTGGTTCAGGTGGTGATTGGAACAGCGTTTATCAGTTAGTGGTTCCTGTGAGTTGTCGGCAGCAGGTTCTGGCGTTAGCCCATGAGCACTTGTGGTCTGGCCACTTAGGTGTGACTAAGACTTATGACCGGATCCTTCAACATTTATTTTGGCCAGGATCGAAAGATGACGTAGCGTGTTTCTGTAGAACTTGTAGCACATGCCAGGTGGTGGGTAAACCAAATCAAGTAGTTCCCCCAGCGCCGTTGTGTCCTGTTCCGGCTATTGATGAGCCTTTTGACCATATCATTGCTGACTGTGTCGGTCCGTTGCCGAAGAACAAGGCAGGTAATCAGTTTCTGCTGACTGTGATGTGTGTATCAACCCATTTCCCTGAGGCCATCCCTTTGCGGAAAATCACTGCACCCGCCATCATTAAAGCACTGGCCAAGTTTTTTACCACCTTTGGGTTGCCGAAGGTTGTGCAGACTGATCAGGGAACTAACTTCCTTTCCAAGATTTTTAGACGAATCTTGCAGTCATTGGGTGTTTCCCATTCAGTGTCTAGTGCCTACCACCCAGAGTCACAAGAGGCACTTGAGCGTTGGCATCAGACATTGAAGTCGATGCTTGGTAAATACTGCCATGACACAGGCAGGGACTGGGATGAGGGTGTTCCCTTCGTGTTATTAGCTATTCGTGATGCAAAGCAGGAGTCTATTGGGTTTAGCCCAGCTGAACTAGTGTTTGGGCATAATGTGCATGGCCCATTAAAGATGTTCAGTCAGACAACTCACGTGTTTCTTTAACATGTTTATTAGAAGCAGCATATAGTTAAGTTTGGCGACTAGGCTCGGGCATCATCACTCCATAGATATACATAGCACGATGAGTGATGATCAAATAACTAACCCCCGAGCCTACAGGTGGAAGCTGGGGTGGTGGTGGGGCAGCAAGCAGCAGCGACGTAGAGCTGCAGCAATAGCAGCAGCAAGCAATGCATGGAGAGAGATCTGGCAGGTTAAGTAGAGCGGCATATTAAGGAGACTCTGTTTGGTTGGTTGTGGCAAGGGGACGTTATGTATGAATGCAGCATAAGTGCTCGAGTTGACTGCCTGAACTAGCTCGCAGGCTTCGCCCCATTTCAGTCAGACAACTCACGTGTTCCTTTAACATGTTTATTAGAAGCAGCATATAGTTAAGTTTGGCGACTAGGCTCGGGCATCCTCACTCCATAGTAGGGGTGTAACGGTACACATACCCGTACCGAAATTATTCGGTACGGGCCCTTCGGTTCGGTACAGGTGTGTACCGAAGTGTACCGAACGAATATAACGTTAAACGTAAAACATTGAGAACGTGAACAACTTTTTAGAAGTAATCTCAGGTGCTGCGTCGCAGCATTCAGAGTAATTTGCTCACATTGGGTTCAACGCCTCATAGAGCGAGCAAGTAATTTCATTGGATGAGAGGCATACTATGAGAGCTGGTCAGAGGGATGCGTTCAAATGTAGTCAGTAATTTGAGGAACTGTCGAAAATTAATGGCGAACGCAGATAAAGTTGAGCTCGAAAATCCTCCAGCATCATTGAAGTCTCCGGTTTGGGAACATTTGGTTTCGCAGTTACGTACAAGGATGAAGGACAAAGATAGGTGGACCGAACCAAAGCTGTTTGTCGGCATTGTTCAACTAAAATTGGTTACGCGGCTGGCAATACATCAAACTTGCACACTCTTGAAAAGGCATCACCCGAACGTGAATATCACCGGTACCAAAAGAAAAAAGACTGAAGTGCAAACCCAACTCCCACTAGCATGTAAGCCTCCACCACTCGCAGAGAGTTCAGACCGAGCCAAAGCTATTACAAACGCCAAATATCCTTATGTTGCCATGTTAGCAAAGCGCTACCTGGCTGTATCTGCTACCTCTGTCCCTAGAGAGGGTGTTCTCCACAGCAGGAGACATTGTTAGTGCCAGCAGATCTGCCCTTTCGGCAAGCAATGTGGACAAGTTCATCTTTCTTTAAAAAAACATGAAAATACAATGACAAGCATGTCATAATGTCAAACTGGCTGCTTAGGTACTAGCACAGTACAGTTCAAATACAGATTATTTCAGTTCATCAAAAAGCTGCACCTTAATGTTTATTTTATTATATTTTGTATTTATTTGAGTGAATATTCACAGTTTAATAATAATTAAAAACCCAAAACGAATAGTTTATGTTTTGTGAGTACTAGTAGCCTACAGTAAAGTTCAAATACAGATTATTTCAGTTAATCGAAATGCTGCACCTTAATGTTTATTTTATTATATTTTGTATTTATTTGAGTGAATACATTATTCACAGTTTAATAATAATAAAAAAAATATATATATATATGTTTTGTTTTGTGAAAAAAATTTCTGCTGTACCGAAAACGTACCGAACCGAACCGTGACCAAAAAACCGAGGTACGTACCGAACCGAAATGTTTGTGAACCGTTACACCCCTACTCCATAGATATACATAGCACGATGAGTGATGATTAAATAACTATCCCCCAAAACTGCGTAGCCCGCGCCTGACACTGGTGATGTAAATCTGATAAGTAGAGGGCCTGGCGAGATGCCATGTGGCCATTCCCCCTAAGCACAGCGGCTTTAAGGGGAATATACTACTAAGTGAGACTGCTATGTGTAGGCCTGAGGAATAGCCCAGAGCCGATTCTTCCCCGAGCACAGCGGCTTTGAGAGGAATATACTACCTATATACACTACCTAGTTAAACTGCTATGTGAAGGCCCGGGAACAGCCTGAAAAGCCATCCCCCTTAAGCACTGCGACTTTAAGGGGAATATACTACCTAGTGACTGCTATGTGAAGGCCCGGGAACAGCCTGAAAAGCCATCCCCCTTAAGCACCGCGACTTTAAGGGGAATATACTACCTAGTGACTGCTATGTGAAGGCCCGGGAACACCCCGAAAGCCATCCTCCCCCAGCACAGCGGCTTTGAGGGGAATATACTACCTATATATGCTACCTAATGAAACTGCTATGTGAAGGCCCGGGAACAGCCCGAAAAGCCATCCCCCTTAAGCACCGCGGCTTTGAGGGGAATATACTACCTAGAGAGACTGCTATGTGTAGGCCTGGAAGTGACCAGTGCCGACCCCCCCCCAGCACCGCGGCTTTGAGGGGAATATACTACCTATCAAGACTGCTGTGTCTAGGTCTTTGAGGCAGCAACAATGAGCTTTCCCCCCCAAGCATGCAGCTATGAGGGGAATATACTATAATGAAATACATATGATCTAACCCAGCAACCACCTGGTATGCAAATAACAGAATTCTACAGATATACATCTTTGAACGTTACTCACCATCGAGTAGTGCAAGAGCTCATAGTTGTTTGTGCTGAAAGGATCTCATTCATGTGAGGCATGATATAGCGCTGGTGGGCAGAAGATGACCGACGGCCCAGGATACTCAGGGTTGAGGTAGGCGGATATAGAGCTGCGGTTGTGGCTGTGCAAATTCTTAAACAGTGGGAATAGCGATCTGGGGGCAGATCGCAGCTTAGGCAGAGATCACGCAGCTTGGAGGAGAACCCTCGTCGTTGGGTTTGCAGCCATCGAATAAACATGGGTGCCGACCTATGTGTCAGAGGGCAATGATGCGAGAAGTTCAGCATGGAAGATAAAGGACAAAGAAAACAGTGTTAGTTTTAGCAATGATTATTCGGGGTTCCTTGACTCCCCAGACAGAACTGTCAGACATTGAATGTTTCAAAACAGTGTGTATATTTGATCTCCAAAGTTAATTCAGTAAGGGAGAGATTATGCTGAGGATTAAAAGGTGAGAGGTCTGTGTATATTCGCCACCTGAGAAACCAATAGAAAGCTGTAACAACTGCATCTGACGTTTATCAATGTATAGTGAAACCCCTTTGCCTTAACTTAGACATTAACCTTTGCACGGGTGCAAAGTTAAGAGGCAGTCTTTATCATTGCGTGGAGGACGTGCCTGCTTAAGGCCCTTGAGGAGCAAATGAATGAACTCTAGCGTGGCTTAATACTTAGCACTTGAAGATTGCAGGATTTGAATAAAAATACAATTAATGTATGAACAACTATTATATCTATTGCATAAGTACACAGAGGAGGTTGGGACAGAAGAAGATAAAGTACCAAGCTGAATTGTATGCTTTGAATCATGCTCTTGGTTGGAGGCAGAATATGGGAAATCCTTGAGGGGCTTGACGTGTAGATCCAGAGTCATTTGGTTGAACGAAGGGCATGGCAAGCATGTGGGGCAACCACTCATTGTGAAATCCCCCGAACCAGCAGAAGGCACAGCATCTGTAAGTAACTAGAGAGGATCTGAAGACATCGCAAGGTCATTTATAAAAGAATGAACATAACATTCATGGAGAGAGAAGGAAAATAGGATGGGGTGAGCTGCGCTCCCTGTGATACTGACTATTGCATGGAGCAAGACTTCTGATGGCTCAGGCAGTCTGCTGGCTATTGCAAGACTTCTGATGCTCAGGCAGTCTGCTGGCTATTGCGAGACTTCTGATCTCTCAGGCAGTCTGCTGGCTATTGCAAGACTTCTGATGCTCAGGCAGTCTGCTGGCTATTGCGAGACTTCTGATCTCTCAGGCAGTCTGCTGGCTATTGCGAGACTTCTGATCTCTCAGGCAGTCTGCTGGCTATTGCGAGACTTCTGATCTCTCAGGCAGTCTGCTAGCTATTTTGAGACTTCTGACCTCTCAGGCAGTCTGCTGGCTATTGTGAGACTTCTGACCTCTCAGGCAGTCTGCTGGCTATTGTGAGACTTCTGACCTCTCAGGCAGTCTGCTGGCTATTGTGAGACTTCTGACCTCTCAGGCAGTCTGCTGGCTATTGTGAGACTTCTAATGCTCAGGCAGTCTGCTGGCTATTGCGAGACTTCTGATGTCTCAGGCAGTCTGCTGCTATTGCAAGACTTCTGATGCTCAGGCAGTCTGCTGGCTATTGCAAGACTTCTGATGCTCAGGCAGTCTGCTGGCTATTGCAAGACTTCTGATGCTCAGGCAGTCTGCTGGCTATTGCAAGACTTCTTATCGCTCAGGTAGTCTGCTGGAATAAGTGAGAGAGGCATAGCATGTGGTAAAACATTATCTTAGAAGGATGTGATATACCACCACCACCAGTTATATGCATAGCTTACCGTAGGAGTTTAACAGTTTTTGATTAGCCAGTACGGTGCGGATATCAGGTCGGATAGGGCATACGTGTGGTTACACGCATAAGGGCAGAATAAGCAATCATTATAAAACAGAGAATGACAGGACAGGGATGCAATTAGATGAAACCGTTCTGGAGAAGTGCTGATTAATGAATAATGTAATGCAATGAAGGTATTCTGCAGATGATTAAAACGTGAGCCGAGTGAGTGACTCATTGCTGTGAGAGACATACGCTGCAAGACTACATTGAGCATGAGTTGTTTATATTGCATCCATTCCTTATGCTTGACGTGTGCACTGAGACATTAGCTGAGGTATGCTATTGAGGTACCAGATAGAGGGGATCGTATGATCATTAAAGCAAGCACGGTTTGCACCACCACCAGTTATATGCATGAAAGTATGAAGGAGCACCTGTGCATTCTTTCTTTCTTTTATATTATTCATTTTTAAATATATCATTATTTTATCCAGACTCCCCCAACCCAAAGGGGTGCCGAGATACGAATTTGATGAGACACGGAGGGGATCATGCCTAAACGTCCTGTGAACACGGATAAACGTCATTTATCTGCTTGTTGAATTCCTGGGAGGGATTGAATGTGGCGTAGAGGGCCTGCACACGGTCGGCTTGTGCGTAATGCGACTTCCGTGTTCACGGATCAGCTGATCGAGGGGCCTCGACTCGCTTCTGATGCCGGATCAGCTTTTTCGCTTATGCCGAGACGGCCGGACGTACCCGTGTTTCCGCGGATGGAGGTCTCTCCTCTCGCTCTTGCTTGATATCTGCTACGAGGATCTGAAACGGGTATGTCGGCAGCATGAACACCTGAAGTCACAGCTGATTGAAGTCTAAAATGATGGTCAAAAATGTATCGCGCTTCCCTTCATATTCACGTAACGGAAATGATTAATTTATTTCCATTTATAGTAGTACACTTAATAATAATAATAATAATGGGTTCCATTTATAAAGCACTTCATATTTGATTTCAAATCCCGAAGTGCTACAAGTAGTGAGCATTATAAATAAACATTACACAACACGGTAGAATTAATAAAAAAATAAATAAAAGGGTGATAAAAAGGTCTAGGCAAAGGCTCTTTTGAAGAGATGGGTTTTGAGGCCTTTTTTAAAAGCCTCCACGGTCTGTGGTGCTCTCATTTGTTTGGTTACAACTTCTGTATAATTGCCTCAAATATGACTTACTGCAGGCCAAATATTTCCACAATAAAACATTGCTTATGCAGAATAGTATTATATACCTGCCACGATGCGATTCCTAATGCTGCGTTCGCACAATGAATTGCTGCTGCAGGGGGCAGGAAGCTAGAACTTGTGACTGGATCTGGGACTCCAATTCCCAGAATCCTCGGGGGGGTGACGTCAGCGGCACAACGTGGTTGAACGCGGAAGTAGAAACATTTGTTTACATTGCAGGCAGAGGAAATTGAGTTTGTTCACGGGAATATCGTGGAATTAAAGGCTTCAACCGCTGATTTTACTTCGAGAAGGTGGGACAGGATGGCAGGGAATGCCGGAGTCAGCTTGCTCCTGCCTTTTGTTGTTTAAATACCCCGCCGACCGAGAGACAGTACGACTGATTGATTGATTGATTGATTGATTGAAAAGTGTATTAACAGCTTGTATATTGGGTACAGTCAGTAGGCTACTCGAGTTGAGGGGGGATGAGGGGGGATGGCATCCCCCCTGAAATAAAAACGGTCAAAATCATCCCCCTTCTAAAACTGCCATTCCCCTTTTCCATCCCTTATCCAGTTAAGCCCTGAGCCTGTTTTTCAGGTTTCAGGCTCGAAAATGCCACTAACACAACAAATGATATATCTTCACTTCTAAAAGGGGTAAATTAATAATTATTTTTCTCAAAGCAAGGTTACATATGTGAGTTGGATGTAGAAGTGTCAGAATCAATATAGATGTTTTTTATTTTAAAGTAAATTCAGATGGAACATAGTAAAAACATGTAAATTCTAATGTCCACCTAAAAAAAAACCTTTACTTATAGTGAAAACCACCCTTGCATGATGGGTTAGTAGACTAAAAGCTTTAGGAATCCAAACTATAACATATAATAAGTACCCTGTATCAAGATTGATGCAAAACAAGTGAAATTTGACCTTTTTAGAGAGATTTAGACAAATAAAGTCTAAGCGGACTCACCTCTGGGTAATTTGGGAACCATCGGTTCCATTTGAACTTTTTCACTGTAAAAATCATTTTATTACTTTGAATTATCACTATATGTATTCATTCCATCCAAATACAACTGTTGTGAAAAAATATATATATATTAGCCTCGAGCGAAAAATGCTAACCTATTACGGCACCGAAAATCACTCCTCGCTCCCTTATTACTTATCCTAGCTGCACATCCAACACATTGTTTATGATTTATGAAGAATCTAACGGTGCCCACCTCAACACTGAAAGATACAAACTCGCGACGTTATCAACAAAAACGTACATCAAAACAAATGGCGCTAGCGCTAATGCGCTAGGCTAACAATGACTTACCTTCCTCGTTGTCTGGTCTAAACTGGTCTTCAATGGCATTAAAACGATAAAAACGATGATGTAGTTAATCCATAGATTAATATCCAATGGGGCTGTGTCCCCTTTAAAATGTTCTGATAATCTATAAGCAATACAACTGCAATTCCGTTATCTGCTGTCCGCTCTGTGCTCCGTGCGCTCTGGGTCCTGCTGCATTTCCTGCTTCGTTACGTTGTAAACAATAAATGAAGTCGGCTGCGTAATGTACTTAAGCTGGCTGGCATTCTTTATACTTTACGCAGGTTCTCTGGAACCCATTGGTCGATTCGTGTGATTTACACCTTTTTCTTAACCATCAGAACCAATAGAATCGATGGGCAGTTCCCAAATCTACGTAAACATTACCATAGTGGACGTAATAGAGAAGCAAACGAAGCATAGCTGAAAGTGCAAGCCTGGACGGCAATACTTTATACCGAGTATATTACCATAAATATGATGATTGATTATCAGTAAAAAATTCTACGTGACACAAAGACATTGGATTAACCTTGAGATGCGTTTTTATTCCGTTGAACACAACTTTTGATCACAAATCAAAAAAGGTAAGACGTAATTATTGTAATATTTTTGGAACCGGATGTTGTTTACTTTCTCTTTTCTGGCTGATAGTTCCAGGAATTCGAGGTCTTACAGTGATGACATTACATGTGTGGAATCTGTGGAGTCTCAGCTTTAAATCGTATATCTTGTTTGTGCAGTTAAGATAGTAATAAGGGCATTTCTACCGTGTGTTGTGTGTAAAAAAGCGTTAGCATTAGTTAGCATTTTTTCGCTCAATGCTAATTCAAAGGCTTGGTATTACTCTTGTGTTTTTTTTAGCTAACAATTGTTCTTATTGTCAGTTAGCGGAGTTTCTTACCTTTAAAAGGGTATGAAACATTAATAGTTTCATAAATGTTAAGAAGCCCTGAGACATGTGAGAAAAAAAAAACTGTGGGAGGGGTTCACTGGGGGGACCTTCGGGCTTAACTGGTTATGTAATTTTATCAATGAACGTGGCACTGGTATTACTGCTATTTCAACATTAATTTTGCGCATTTTGAGTAAAATACTGTGGGCGAGGGAGCACGCAATGACATTTTTACCAAGTCACTGACGCTATACTATGCGAGTGCCCTAGAGGGCGCCAGAGCGACATGATGCGCCTGTTTGATGGATGCCAGAAGCGCAGGTAACGGTCATCACAATGGCCAAGCAACCAGGAGGACAACGCGATCTGAGGGACTTCATATTTAAAAATACTCAAAATAACATTTCAGGTAAGTCAAGAGTCAGTAATCTTAGTCATTACTCATTACTTTAGTCACCAAAGGTGGAATCTATGGACATAAGCAGCAATAACAACTTAGTTTGGAGTTATACGTTTTTCTCTCGTGTTAGCTAGCTGGTAAGACTCAAAACTGTTGATGAAATGATCCCACCAGCACCAGAAGAGCTGAAACCCCTCCTTCAAGCAGTGAACACTCTGGTCATCTCCACAGCTGAGTGTGAACGTGGGTTTAGTCAGATGAACATTTGAATCACAACTAGAAGCTCCCTAGAGGTAAAAAGCATGTCAGCCTTGCTTTTCATCAAGTGTGTTGGCCCTCCACTGAACAAGTTCAGACCAGAGGTATATATGTCAAGACTTGGCTTCAAAGCCATTGCTTAGCAAACAATCCGAAAGCAAGAGCCAGAAAAATTGAGACCAAAAAACATGATTATGAAAATCTTTGGAAACTTCCATGAGATGGGGGAGAGTGGAGTAGGCAGCCATTGACAACATTGGTCCTATTTTGTATTATCTGTATAATCTTTTAATATATTTTCATATTTTGTAAACAATTTTAATTTGCACTTAATTCCCTGTTAAAAAAAGTAACATTGGGAATGTTAACATAACATATTTGTATTTTAACTGCAATAAAATGATGACGGATCAATATTTTTCAAATCTTTTTCCTCACATTTTTCATGAAGTGTTAGGGTTAGGGTTACATAATGATTTAATTAATTACGATAAAAATGTAACCCTTTAGATACCAGTTTTGATCGTATACCAGTAACTGCTTTTTTGAAAAAATACACTATAATTCAATATTCTAAAAACTATTTTGACTTTATTATTAGTGTAATCAGTTGGTCCATCTGAATAATAAATGAGGGACTGTTAACCTACAAGATTTGTACCATAGACTTCCATTATAACCACATTTTTGTATCCCCTCCCCCCCTTTAAATTAAAGTGAAAAAAAGATTTTGCACTAATTGTCCTCTGCATTTGACCCTAAATGTTAGTGGTGCCATGGCAGCCCGGGGACCGACTCTAATTCTGAGGTGCCTTGGTCAAGAGCAATGAAAGGAGTATCTGAACATCCATAACATGCATGTTGTTTTAGGAGTATAATAATTATCTTTATGCTGGTTGGTCTCCCACCCTCGGCGGGTTATCAGCACAAATGATGTCCCCATATGATAAAATCCACCATCCCCCCTGATTTTTTTTACAACTTGAGTACTGGGTACAGTACAGTACAGCTCAAAACATACAATTGTTAAGGGGATGCAGACCAGAGAAAGACTTTCGTCTTGTTTACATCAGGGTCCCCCATTTCCAATTCATCATATCATTTAAGACTAAGACATATTTGACATACAGATGGCTTATTTACAATTTACATACAGGTGGTTTTTTACATACAGATTGCTTATTTACAATTTTCATTTTAGATTTCGTTCTAATACATCCTAACCGGACATTTAAGACATACCAAGTCTACAGATATACAGTTAGTAACAGAGTCTAAAATGCGAGTATATACATAGATGGGGGGGGGAAGCTGTCCATTGAACGACAGGTTGAGATTTGCACCATTACCGGGGCCAGTTTTGCAATGCTCTCCCCCGAAGGTGCTCTTTAAGAGAGGTTTTGAAGGTAAGTATAGTTTTACTTTCCTTTACAGTTGTGGGAAGATCCTCTTAGCTGACACACAAGAGAGGGGTTGTTACCATGGATGTATAATAAGAACTGGATACAGCGTGGGAGGCAGGGCCTCATTCATTCCTATGAGAGTTGCTCAATGGCGCATGATGACAAAATGGCCCAACTTTTGAGAGAGCGAAACGTCACAGATTACCCGGCATGCCTGAGAAGTACCCGTATGTGCACTCATAGAGCATGCGCAACTTTAACCACGCCGCCCAAAAGGCTCGTTCACATTAAGCACGTGAATTTGCGTACACATAACAGCACCGCGCGTTCATGACAGCATGGTACTGGATTTATATTAACGAGGCGGCAGTTAGCAGCTAGCGGCTAGCTAGTAAATTATGCTAAGTTACAAATCAATCGTTATGTACTTTTATATTACGCTGACATCAGGATCTAGTGATATCCAAGCAACAGAGCTTCATTTAGCATGATACTTGTGTGGGTTGTACATGAAACCACTTGGTAATATATAAAAATGTATATGTTGAAGGCTGTTATGATCAATTGTGAGCTAAAACTTTATCTAAAAAGTAAAGCTGATGATGGATTACTGTGGTGGAGTTAAAATAACAATAGCCTATTTCTTTTTGAAATGTGATGGAGTAAAAGGATAGTAACTGTGATTATTCATGTTAAGTAGCCCACAAGTAACAAAAAAAATTGCAAGTGCAATAAGAAGCTACAGGAACGTTAATCTACGTCGGTAATATTAACTTTATTTAATACAACATTTACGGTACAAGATTTACATCATACAGCCCATGTAGTATAATATTTTACAAATGATGAATTACAGCAAACATGTGCAATATATCCATTACTACAGCTCCGTGGGATGGCAGTAAGGCGATATGGTCCATTGTTATTGTGCATCCATGGGTAAAGAGAAACTCATGTAGTGTTGAACACGAAACATGAACGTGCCGGGCGGCGCGGGTCCCGTGGGTTAGATGCGCGTTCATAATGCCGAGGGAAATAACTCAGAATAACGTTATTAGCACATTTTTACAACTTGAGGAACGAATGTTTTTAATAAGGGCTATACAAACGTTCATACTGGGTAGTTTATTTAGTTTAAAATTATCCAACGAGTTACAGACCACTCTTTCCCAGCAACCTAAAGGAAGTGTAGTACCGCCGTTTGACCAGCACGAATATTCTCATCAGACTCCGGCGCACTTCCTGGGGGCTTGGTTGTTACCGGAGCTGGCGTAGAACTCGGGACTTCCTCTGGCCCAAAGGATATTAAAAGCTACTCCAGATGAGGACGGAAGGGAGTGGGACACCTGAATGTGTGTCGTGCGGGAGCTGTGGGTCGTTCCAGCGCCATCTGAACCATGCTCTGAGCCAGCCTGTGTTTCGGGAATGAGGCATTTCTTACGGCTTCTTGCGTATGATGATTCGGTTCCAGAGTCGGAGATTGCAATAGACATTTGCAAGGACAGCACCGGCAGGCAAGCAGCAGGAACATGAAACACAGCAGCAGGAACGTGAACGCAGCAATAGCAAGTGAACGCAGCAATAGCAAGTGAACACAGCAGTGGCAGCAGGCAAGCAGCAGCGACGTAGAGGTAGCTGCAGCAATAGCAGCAGCAAGCAATGCATGGAGAGAGATCTGGCAGTTTAAATAGAGCGGCATATAAAGGAGACTCTGTTTGGTTGGTTGTAGAGTGGCAAGGGGGCGTTATGTATGAATGCAGCATAAGTGCTCGAGTTGACTGCCTGAACTAGTTCGCAGGCTTCGCCCCATTTAAAAGATACATTGATGTCTGAGTCCCTTCCCGAAAACTGATGTGAAGAAGTTTGTGTCCCAGTGTCATGAGCGTTTACAGCAGGCGACTAAGCTAGCAAGCGAAGCTCTTTCATCTTCGCAGGAAAGCATGAAGAACAGGTACGATAGGAGAGCAGTTAAGCGGCAGTTTCAGCCTGGTGAGCAGGTGCTGGTGTTGCTGCCTACACCCGGATCTGCTCTCAACGCGCGTTTCTCAGGTGCGTATGTGGTTGTAAGGCAAGTGTCTGACACCAACTATATCATTGACACACCTGAGCGTAGGAGAAAAACAAGGTTGTGCCATCTTAACATGCTTAAGTCCTATCATGCCAGGGAAGCTTCCCAGGGGGAGCAGCAAGGCACTGTGGTGACTGCTGTTCCCAGCGTGGCCACTTCCCTAGCCTGTGCCAAGTCTCTCCTCTGTAGTGCTCCAGTGTTGTGTGCGCCTAACTTCACCCTTCCCTTCAAACTAGAGGTGGATGCTAGTGGTTCTGGGGCTGGGGCTGGTGCTGTTCTGCTGCAGGAAGGTGATGGGGGTGTGTGCCATCCTGTGTGCTACTTCTTGACCAAGTTCAAGCAACATCAGCAGAATTATTCCACCATTGAGAAGGAGACTCTGGCCATGCTCCTTGCCCTGCAGCATTTTCAAGTGTATGTTGGGTCCAGTTCAACGCCAGTGGTGGTGTACACCGACCACAACCCAGATGTTCAACCACAACCAGCGGTTGATGGTCTGGGCCCTGTTGGCACAAGACTACAACATCGTCATCAAATACAAGAAGGGAGCGGATAATGTGGTGGCCGATATACTGTCCCGTGGGTGCGATTTCACGATTCATGTCCAATAGTCTGAGTGTTTTTGGTAACTGTGGCCACACACTTGTTTGGTTTTATGGGGAGGGGTGTTACGTGCCGTAGTGTTTGTGTGGGTGTGTGTGTGTCTTTCTCTCTCTCCCTCTGATTCCCCAGTTGCAGCCTGATTGTCCCCAGGTGCAGCCTCTCCCCAGGTTCTCCTAATTTTCCCAATCAGGGCCTCCATATAGGACCGGAGGAAGACTGCAGTGAGGCCCCATTTTCCTCCTCTGGCTGCATGCGTACAACCTGTGTTCTGTAGTAGATCAATAAGAGATGTGCTCCTGGGTATGGGACACTAGTTTAATGTGCAAGTTAGCTGGTGAGCAGCCCGTGTTCTTTTTTTGACTATTAAAAGGCCTGTTCGTGACTCCAGAGAACGGTTTCCTCTCTTTTTTCTCGTGCCTGATCAATGTTGTGTTTTGTTACTTCCCTTGGTACACCTAGATTTAGAGGTAACGTAACAAATGGGTATTTTATGTAGTAAAAAATAACTCTCTCTAAACGTAACAAATGGTTTAGGGAACCATTTGTTACGTTCCCTCTAAATCTAGGGGTACCAAGTTACCAAAAACACTCAGACTATTGGACATGAATCGTGAAATCGCACCCACGGGACAGTACATCGGCCACCACATTATCCGCTCCCTTGACATGATGACGATGTTGTAGTCTTGTGCCAACAGGGCCCAGCGTATCAACCGCTGGTTGTGATTGAACATCTGGGACAAACATACGAGTGGGTTGTGGTCGGTGTACACCACCACTGGCGTTGAACTGGACCCAACATACACTTGAAAATGCTGCAGGGCAAGGAGCATGGCCAGAGTCTCCTTCTCAATGGTGGAATGATTCAGCTGATGTCGCTTGAACTTGGTTGAGAAGTAGCACACAGGATGGCACACATCCCCATCACCTTCCTGCAGCAGAACAGCACCAGCCTCAGAACCACTAGCATCCACCTCTAGTTTGAAGGGAAGGGTGAAGTTAGGCGCACACAACACTGGAGCACTACAGAGGAGAGACTTGGCAGAGCTAAGGAGCGGCAACACTCCTCAGTCCATACAAATGGAACATTAGGGCTACACAGTTGAATTAGCGGTGCCACAACTACCGAAAAGTTCTTGCAAAAACATCGGTAGTACCCAGCCATACCGAGGAACCGCCGGAGTTCAAGTCGGGTGGCTGGAGCTGGGTAGGAAAGGATGGCTTCCACTTTAGCATCTACGTGGTCAGGCGTTACAAAGGCCGAGATGTCTGAGGCCCTAGAAGTGTGAGGGACCTGCCAATATCCCTTAAGGAGATCCAACTTCGTGATAAACACACTAGGACCAATACTGTTGATGCAATCATCCATACGGGGCAAAGGAAGGCTTTCTGGAAGATACGCCAGGTTAGACTCTCAGCTCAACATAAACTCAGAGTTCATAACCTACCACACTGCTGACCACCAGAGGGCACTATCAAATCATCCTCCAAATAAGCAGGTAAAGTCAAGCTCCTTCTTACCAATGTCCAAATAAGCAGGTAAAGTCAATGAATGAACAAAAGCATTGTTGTATCTTAAAGCCACGCTTGTGCTTCAGCAAAATAACTTATCTAGCACACGATGGTCTGAATGTCGGTATGCAGGTGTGATTAACATTACACCTAATGTTAATCTAACAGCTCTGGCGATCCACTAGCACCTAAAAAAATATATAAAAACACGCTTCACTACAGGGAAGGGACAACCCAACAAAGCAAAATCAGGCTTGTTTAAAAGTAAGCAGTCAGTATACTTTACTCCTCTTGGTGTTATACTATCATATACTATTATTTTACTCATGCATAAATATAAAAGCATGATTCTACTCTTGTAGTCGGTTGAGGGAGAGAGTTATTTTTTACTATTTTATGTATAACACTGCCACTTTTCTGGAGATAATTTCCTCTTTTGATCCATTGTTGATCTTTGATTGTTCAGTTTGTTAAAATAGAGAAATATTTTGAAAAATTGTGCCAAAACTACCCAGATTACCGATTACTACTAATATTTAAAAAGAAAAGTGAATAACTTTTATATTTGTAAAGCCACAAAAAATAAATGTGAACAATTACTAAAACTATCAAAATAGTTGCCAATTCATGATTTCTATCATTGTTTCAGTTGTATTTTATTTGTCGTTTATAAGTAAATGTACGTAGTTACATTCCAATACTGCAAACTAGATGGAGAAGAATTACAATAGCAGTGATTTGAGTAATATACTGCTTGGGTTAAAAACAAATATTTGTATTGGAGGTTATTATTTAATAACTAAATTAAATAACATGAACATTTTAATTTCACTTGTATTGTATTACTCACTACACAGCATCAGTTGTAATGTTATTAGTGGTCCGAATGTCGGTATGCAATATAAATAGTTTGTAGAGATGCCATTACACATTTGAGGGGTGGATAGGAAACATTTTGGATGGCATAAATGAGGCTTGACATTTCTAAGTTTGTAATGATTTCATTTTAGTTTAATGAGTATTGAGTTGTGCATCAATATAATTTGACACAAATGACAGCTTCATTCATGACTCAAGCACACAGAATCAATATGAATTAGCATTAACCTAAGCACAGTGTTATCATTTATTAACACATATTATCAATAGTGTGTTACACTTGAATTATTTTCTTTTGTATGAGGTATTTCATATGTATTGAAAATGATGCCAAAGAATCAGAATCAAATAGGTTTACACATACCAGGAATTTACTTTGGTGTATAGTGGATGATTCATACAGTCAAATGTATTTATCTATAAAAAAGGATGAAATAAAAATAAAACAATGTCTAAAAAATCAAATAAAAAATGTTTACTAGAATATAAATATAAAAAATAAGTAAATAAGAATAGGATAAATTGCACCAAAAAAACATGTGCTGTATCTCAGTAAAATGTCGGTTCAGTATAATTGGTTCTTTATTGTTGTGAACATCCTTTGAATTTTGCAGCTGGTAATGGTGTGGCTTATGTAATGACATGTATACTACTAGGTATTTTTAAATGATTATAATTCATCATAATCTATTAGTTGATTTGTCTATTATTTATTAATGATATCAACCTGCAAGGTAACTAAAGCAGACAGAAAAAAAAATGTATGGAGTAAAAAAATACAATATTTGCATGAATATTAAGCATGAAATGGAAATACGTACACAAAGTTCATCGAAATGGCACTTCAGTACAGTACTTGAGTAAATGTCCTTAGTTACTTTCCACCACTGTGTGCATATATGTACAAAATAAAATATTGTATGAATGTTCTAAGAGGTTATATTTCCGGCTAAAGTCCAAAGCAGGACAGGTCAGTGATCAGCAGGACTGAGTGTAAGTGTGTGTGAGTGATTGTCTTTCTGTGTTAGACATGTGATCGACCAGACTGACATAGACCCAGCTCCTTCTTACCAATGTCCAAATAAGCAGGTAAAGTCAATGAATGAACAAAAGCATTGTTGTATCTTAAAGCCACGCTTGTGCTTCAGCAAAATAACTTATCTAGCACACGATCGGTGAGTATCTGTTGTGGGTGTGTGATGGGATATTTTTCACTGTGTGGTAATAGGAGTCCAAGAGGCACCTAGTGTGTAATTGACGGAGACAGATAGCAGTCAGATGTGATTAGTTCCAGCTAGGCAAGCAGTCCATCGGTGGCCTGGCTCACAGAAGAGAACAGACAAGCAGCAGTGGTAGCTGCTTAGAGACAGGGCAGACTGGTATTGCATTATGCATCGTCCATATTTTATAAAAGGACTTTATTTACTCATATTACAGTTTTTGTAATCTCTAAATTATGCATAAAGGACAGCTATTGAAACTCCAGACGCAAAACCTCAGCATAAGTCTCAAACTCTAAACAAATGTTCTGCGTTGCTCCCAATTTGCAACTCATCTGACACCTTTGCACAGTGTTCTCTTAAAAAAAGTCACATACTTTTTCTTCTCACTTTTAGTTTAAACCGCAGCTTCCCTTATGAAGAATGCACTTTTGCATGCAGTATGCATACAATTGGGACATATGTATACCTTGTGCAAAGGATTCTGGGTCAGAATGTCCAGAAAACCAGCATACAGTCTTGCATGCATCAAAATGCGACAGGATCACTGTAGGACATCCTGGTATTTTTGTCATACTGCCTATGACATATTATGTATTAGTACACGCTTAATCAAACCCAGACTACAACATTTCATTAGGATATCATATATACAGTATATCACATAGACTAGTATACATACTATAAAGTGCTTCAGATTGAGAATTTACACCTGCCAAAAAGTCATATACAGTAGTATATATTCTAATCTCAGTTAGACTTTTTACCTGGTTAAATACAGTAATATATATGTTTATCGGAAAAAAAGAAATGTGTATGGACTTTGGTAGCAGGTGTGTAGCTTGAGTTTATGCTTAAATGTATTGTGTATACCACAATGCATACAACGGCTTCTGCACCTAAGACCACATGCAGTAGGAGATCATTTTGACTCAACATCAGCTGTTTTTATACTTGACATTAGTTTGCACCTGCACATTTTCAGTATGGTAAATACCAGCTGTATGATTTGTATTGACTTTAGCAGTTTGACCTCCCACAACACCTTCTTGAATATGCAAATCATCTTTTTCCATATTTAGATAACCAAATTTGAGTTTTCACAACTATGAATTTACATATAAAAATGCTGCAGTTGATTGGCAAACAATGGCAATAAAATCTATTTAACATGCCGAGGTGCATGAGTAAATATGACGGCCCGACCGCCCGCTCCCTCTCCATATTTACTGTGAGGTGCACAGACAGAAATCTCCCTGTGCTTAAGCTTCCGGCAAACAGATTGTCTGCTGCAGATTTACATGTACGATGGATCAACTACGATTTTCAAATGCACATGTTAAAAAATCCATTGGTGAATTAACTTTAAAATAATAGGAAAACAAATGTTTATCTTCTCAATTTTTTGTCTTCAAACTAAATGTAAAAAGTTATGTTCTGGGCTTTAAGCTAAAAAACAGCAGTAGAAAATCAAGTAACACCGCCAAATAGATAACTCAGCAGCCTACACTGAAAAAACTGAAACGTTGACTTTAATTAAATGTATTATGTCAACAAATTTCACATAAGGTTAGTTGAAAGCCATAATATTAAGTTGAACCTATACATTTCACTTGTATTTAAACATAATACATTTAATTTGATTTCAGTTTTTTACTGGTCCCTGCTTCCGAGGACTGGTTCAAATCTATCCGGAACCATTTCAGGTGTCCTTCATTTCCAAGTCTATCCAATAAAGGCACTGGTGGGACAACATTGTTTTCTAAAAATAAAAATAAAAGGCTAAGCTGCTACCCATTTTCAGAACTCCTTTATTAGTCAAACAGTGTCCAATTTGATGGATGCTTAACGCTATTCCATACATTATCTTCCTTTTTAGCAATGCATATTACCTTGTTTTAATTTGAATGATAGCACACTAAAAAAACCTAAACGTTGACTTTATACATAATACAATGAATTAAAGTCAACGTTTCAGTTTTTTCAGAGCATAAAATATCTAGCTAGTTTTAGGATAACGCTAAACAATTCATTTTCTTTTAGAATACAGGTAAATAGAGGTAATATAGTGTGGAAAATGAGAGTTGTAAGTCTCATGTGCAGGTGTAGGCTGAACAATAGCAGATGCAGTGGTGCACAAACAGCTGACAGAATGTCTCTGCTGAGCGGGGAACATGATCTAAATACTAATCAAACATCATTTACAGCTGGCTTTATTTGACGCTCCTGAGACTGTCCCATTCCGCTCCTTCGCCATGGTAACCAGGGATTCATTTCAGAGGTGTCATGCTGCATTATCATCTCCCCGGCTCATCCACTCCCCTCCGCCCTCTGGCTCGCTCGCTTTTGTCCCCCCTCTGTTCAGACCCTTCAATCTGAAACCTGCCCAGCATCCTGGAAGGAAAACATCTCCTATCTTGCTCGAGCTCAGATAATACACCGGTGTGATCTCTCTGCCTTACACACTGACACACACACACACACACACACACACACACACACACACACACACACACACACACACACACACACACACACCACACACACACACACACACACACACACACACACACACACACACACACACACGCACACACACACACACACACACACACACACACACACACACACACACACACACACACACACACACACCCACAGACACTTGCAGGCTCACATGCATACAGAGTAGTAGTTAAAAAACACAATTGCGTGAGCAGCTGCACATATCCAACATATTTAAACATACTACACATTTATGCATTATTAAAATCACCAAATATAAATAATTTTGTATGAAATTTGTATTCTATAAAGTTGATACAGTAGAAAATATCTATTAAATCGACGACATTTATTTAACAGCGTTATTGGTAGACATGACGTGACATTGGGCATAGGGCATCGCTTTACGTCACACTTTTTAATTCTTGGTTTCTGTTTTTACAGCTCTGGTCAACTCTTTGAGCCACAAAGGCATGCATTGAACAAGGTAGAATGATAAGGGGATTGTATTATTATATTATTGCTTTTAACTAACCTATTACAGTTATGAGAAATTGGTTGACATAATACATTTAACTAAAGTCAAGTTTTCAGTGTTGAATGATAATAGCTTGATAACGTTGTAATAATAATTTAATAATTCATTTATTTTATATAGGCGCCTTTCAAGGCTCTCAAGGTCGCCGTACAAACACATAAAAAACAAGATACACAATACCTAACACCAGCATAAGAAACATAAACAAGTCAATGCAGTATATAACAAATCAAATAAATAAAACAGAGGATGTGTGATGGATAATGATCAGGGTGGATATGTTGCACATTCTCATCTCCTATACACCTAATGTTGTTCATGCCTCTCATATTTCTCCTCCAAGCTTCTGTTCTGGGGCAACAAACATATTCTTACTGTGTCATTTTCCCAGTTCAACAACTTCCTGCTTTATTCATCTTCAGAATCATTTATCCACCCTTTACATCCATTCATCATCAACCCTAAATGCTACCTTTTTAATCTTAGAATCATCCTGGCTATTTGTATTTGCCAATAATCACTCCCACTTTCTTGTAAAAGAACCAGAAGTGTGTTCCCCTAGCTGCTTCCGACCAGCCAAAACATCTCTGGCAGGCTGTTACTGGATGTGTTTTGCAGGAGGAGGTAGAGAGGACGATAGAAGCCTTCTTATGCCAAATGGGATATACATGTAAAAAAAAGACGTATTAAATGTTTCTCTTTCACACCTGTGCAGAAACAATACAGCCTCATCAACAACCTTTCTTACGTGTATTTCATTTTGTAAAAAGGCTCAAAAACTCTTAACAAAACATCCAAAAAAAGCTTGTTAAAACCTCCGAGACTCAACGCTGTCAAATTGCTCCATATCATTTCAAACTGTTTAGTAGTAACATATCAACACCCCAAGACTCCTAACCGAATAGAATCTTTTTGGTATTCTAAATCTGTTTAGTGAACACATTCATATTTAAAAGAAAGAGTATAGATTTCAATGGTTTTGTTTCAATGTTGTAAATACCCAACTAGGCTTCAATAGAGGCACTTTTCACACAAAAGGTACCACTGAGTTATTATGTAATGTCATACTTCATCTTCATATGACAACAAACATTTTATATACACTGTATGTGCACATACTGTATATACAGACCCAAGCATCAGAAGGGGGAAGACATTTGATTTACACGACTTTCAATGTGGTGGTAGGTGGTAGACGGGCTGGTTTGAGTGTTGCTGAAAAGTCTGTAAAACATGTCAATTCAATGAATATTTAAGATACATACACTAACACAGGATTGAGTCAGAAATGCCTTATAATCTATGAACGTTTTAAAAATGACAGTGGGGATATTTGGAAGTGTTAACTACCAAAAGAAATCCCCAAAAAACTAAATCATTCTGATAAATAAATGTTTTAAGATTCATCAGCCGCATGCTAAAGACAGTATTTTTTATTTCTATAAAATCAATGCTTGCTTAGAGGAGTAAAAACAGTCATAATTGTCTTCCCCTATGATAAATATAATACATCTAGTGTACAATGTCATTCTTTCATTTGGACACAATCATTTCCCCTTTTCACAGTACTTCAGAATGTCCAGTAGTCTCTTCCCTTATGAGGAAATGTGTTTCCTTTCCGTCAGAGACCAGCTGTTCCAGGCATGGATCCAGAGGTTGGAGATGGAGATCATTCCAGCACTTCTTTGTTTGCATGAGTCTCAGTGATCTGAGGGCATTGGGGAAGCCCTGACCCCCTACAAATTCTGGAGAGGGAGATTTGGCATCTTGCCACATCAAGCAACACCAGGGGCGTGCGGAGGGGCTTACCCTTTGTTTTGTGCAAAATGGCTTCCTGAGGCTGCAGTTTGTAATAACAAAGACAGTGAGCCCTGTCTGTGCGATATGACACGGCTGCCTGCCTCATCAGACACCCCCTCCCCGGGGGCCGTAACAAATACAGTAGAGTAGCATACTGGAGAATTTTCTTACAAGAGCAATGAAGGGATAAAAAAGGAAGAAATACATTATTCCATATTGAGGGATTGAAGAGAGAAATCCTTTTTCAGTTGACTTTGACCCTTGGACACAATGTTAGACATAATTCCAATGTTGAAACTATGGAATTACCCATTTAAGAATTATTCTTATGGTTTTATGTTGTATTTCTACGTACACATTAGCCCTCAGTCAATTTAATGCAATTGTCAAGCAAAGCTAATTGAAGGTTCTAATGTCTGTAATTCCTAAAACCGTCTGTGTTTATGATTATACCTATTAAAAATATGTAGTGCAGCAGGAAGAAGCTAATTGCATGGAAATTGTTGAATTAACTGTCATGAAAAAGCCACTCAGGTGTACTAATAAGAGAACAGGGGTGTAAAATATAAAGCACACATACTTCACTTCTTATAAGGGCACCACAGACAAGCTATATATATTAGCTATAAAAAAAAGAAATATGATGGCCCTTATTCTGTGGGTCTATGTGATAAAAGTTCAGGATTGTGAGGGTCGTAACCTCCATGGAGCAGCCATGCAACCATCTTCCCTCCTGCACCTTCCTTAAATGAGAGGCAGCTTGAAAGTGTCCAGGCTCCATTACTGAGTTAATATTTCTGCTGCTATACTGTTTTAATGGCACATTAATCAGATTAATAGTAAGGAGGGGGAGCTTTCCTGTCAATCTCTCTAAGAACACAGAAGAGCAAAAAGAAGCCTCAGGGTGAACCATCAAAGCACTGATAAATCTGATTAAACCTCAAATGTATACCAAACAGACAGAAATGAAATGTCTATTTTTTCACAAAATAAGAAGGATAAAGAATGATTAAGATGTTGATGCTGGTGGAAGTGGAAGGAGCTATTGCTAATATTTACGACAAACTAGTGTATCCTTCTTCTATAAATATATTCACGCGTGTTTGTTCACCAAAAAGAAAAAGCATTAATTAAATGTATTATGTTGTCAGATTTCACATAGCTACATTAGGCTAGTTGAAAGCAATAATATTAAGTTTAAATAATAAATATTAGGTTTAACTTAATATTATTGCTTATAATAACCTGATACAGTTCTGTGAAATGTGTTGACATAATACATTCAATTTCAGTCACCATTTGAGTTTGTTCAGTGTTTCAGGGAATATAATGCTCCTAAAACCCGATGAATGCAACACTAGCCCTGTTTAAATGGGTCATTACATTAAACTATGTCTCATAATACGCATCCCACAGCTCCGCGGTGAGCGTACTGTACGCCCTGGGGCCGCCGACACAGAGAGGGAGGTCTAATGGTCTGCAGTATTAGTGGCTTAATTGCCATATCCTGGTCTCCATTGGATTGCGAGCAGGGCGTTTTAGTTTAATTGTGAACCATCCTGTCCTGTAACCCCCCCCCCCCCCCCCCCCCCCCCCCCCCTCCATTCACACCATGCTACCCTATGATGCTACCCGGCCCACCAGAAGTGCATGGTGGGAGTATTTAGTGTTGGAGATGGTCTGCATGATGCACTTGAGGAAGCTGACCCCCTTTGGACAAGGATGTTGGTAATATACTGCCACCTACTGTCACAATAAAAAAACTAAAACCCTGTATTATAAAAACGAAGCAATGGATTCCCAATCCCAACGCTCCCCCTAACCCTAACCCTAAACCACACTGAAAAATCTGACTTCAAATAAATATATGATGTCAACAGATTCCACATAACTGTATTAGGTTATTTGAAAGCAATAATATTAATATTTTTTATTTGTGTTAAAATATAATATTAAAGGTGGGTTAGGTAATTTTGGAGAAACCAGCTCGAGTGCGCTAGAATTTGAAAATACTCCAACACACACGAACGCGCACATGACCAATGAGGGCACGAGATAAGTTTGTGCCCAGATGGAAGGCTGACAGGCAGGTAGGTCATCCAGTTACTTTAGCCGGGCCGGCTAAAATGATTGGTCGTGCTTTTTACAGATGACATTTTTTTATGGATTTTTTGTCAAAGCACTTAAGATATTCATTGCTATCGGGATGTTAAGAGCATTCCATGGAATATAACAAAAAGTGTATCTCGAGCCGGTTTCTCAAACGTACCTACCCCACCTTTAACTTAATATTATTGGTTCCAACTAACTTAATACAGTGATGTGAAATATGTTGACATAATACATTTAATTAAAGTCAACGGTTCAGTTTTTTAAGTATAGCGCTAATAAAAGTCATTTTTAACATTTGTCAGTATTTCATTTGTATCTACATTTTTAGGAATGTTACTTTCCAATGGTTCCTGTTATTAAAACTATTCACTTTACAACACATATTCACAACATCATAGCCTAGGATGTTTTCTTTAGGACTGCATTAGCCTAAGCCCCCATCCGAAAGATCGCAACATCTGCAAGAAACAGCGTCTGAGGGCTTCTTAACATTTAAAAACCTATTAATGTGTCATACCCACTTAACGGGAAGAAACTCAGCTATCAGACAATATTAACCATTTTTAGCAAAACAAAACAAAAGGGTAATAACAAAGGCTCTGAATTAGCCCTGAGCGAAGAAATGCTAACACACTTAGCACAGAACTGACGTTAAAATACCCTTATTACTTATCGTATCTGTACAAACAAGATATCGAGTAGCAAGCTGAGATTGCACAGACTCGACAAGTATTAGTATCATTACTGACCGATCCAAACTCGCGACATGAGAAGCTAACAAAGACATCACACCACGTAGCATTAGGTAGCCAACACGGCAATATGTCTTACCTTTGTTGTTTTCTGATCAAAAGTTGTCTTCAATGGCATTAAAACTATAAAAACGCTGCTGAAGGTGAATCCATAGGTTAATCCAATGTGTCTGTGTCACTTTGAAATTATTTCTGATAATCCATCAGCAATAAACCTAGTTTTCAGTTTTCAGAGCGTAAGATTTGGGCAAACTGCGTGCGCATAGTTGTCATTCCTCAATGGTAACGTCTTTGTGTATGTGGAAATTCCCCTTCGATTCTATTGGCTCTAACAGTTCAAAAGAGATGTCAATCATCAAAATCGACCAATGGGTTCCAGAGAAACGGCAAATCCACCCAAATGACCCCAGAGGTGTTTTTTTTGTTAATAAACCTCTCTAAAAAGGTGCAATTTCACTTGTTTTGCATCAATCTTGATACAGGGTACTTATTATATGTTATAGTTTGGATTCCTAAAGCTTTTAGTCTACTAACCCATCATTCAAGGGTGGTTTTCACTATAAGTAATGGTTTATTTTTGGACGGACACTATCATTTACATTTTTTTACTATGTTCAATCTGAATTTACTTTAAAATAAAAAAAATCTATATTGATTCTGACTTTTCTACATCCAACTCACAGGTTTATCATTGCTTTGAGAACAACGATTATTGATTTACCCATTTTAGAAGGGAAGTTATTGTCATTTGTTCTGGGAATGTCCTTTTCGAGACCTGAACAACAGGCTTGGGGCTTAACAGGTTAGAAGCTATTTGTTGTTCAATGTATTTGATATTTCAGATTTTATTATTATTACCTGGTCTTACCCATTTCAAAAGTAAAGTGATGTGATATCTGTTCTTTTGTCGACACATTTTAAAGAAAAAGTTGTAATTTTGTATTCCTTATACTAGAACTGAATCATATCCAACCTTCATTAAATGGTTTGTAATTTGAATCTCAAACAACACACATAAAAAGGGTATAAACTACATCAGCTAAACCTTGGTGCAATCATTGTTTTATTTGTTATTATACCCCTTTTCAATTGCATTATTCCTCTCTGTGATAGCAAACATTGAGTCAGTGTGTTGGTGATTAACATGTGAACAAAGAGAACAGGCTGACACATGAGCAGATCCTCACTTGTGGTCCCTTTTCCTCAACCTTCACTGACTGCACGGGGACATTTACATTTTAATGGCTCAGGCTGCTTGGTGCCCCCTGCCTCAGAGTGAAAGCTCAGCTGAAAGCGCGGGTGACTGCTCCCAGAGACAGACCAGCTCCACACAAACACAAAAGCTGCAGAAACGAAAAGCTGGACTTGGTTGTAAACGATTTTGGCTGAACCTCATATAATAAATCGTTGTTTCAGATATAAAATAGCATAATTCATTACTAACCCTCCCTAACCCTAGTCCAACCAGGAAGCCTGTCTTTGCTAAAGAAAAGGTTGGCAGGTTGTCATTGTGACTACTGCCATAAATAAGGGAGGATGTGGATTATCACTTCTCTACATAACTATGACCTGCACTGTGTATCATTCTTAGATATTTTAACTTTAATCTTTAATAACATGGCAGCAATTCATAATTGTGCTCATGATCCTGCATCTAAAGCGAGATGTATAGAAATTCAAATCCAGAGGGGTTTTCTTTTAAATCTATAGACATCTTCTTGTGTCCTGCTACTGTGGATCTATGTTAACTGTAAACTCTGTCAACTTGGTGCTGTTATATCCATTTTCTTTTCCAAATTATTTTGTATTCTTTCATATTTAAAGGAAAATAAGGAGCTGCTGTTTCTCCTATGGGGCCCTGTTCTATTGTCTCACAGTGGCTGGAGTATCAAGTCTAAAACGTTTAAAATAGACTAACTTCAGTACAGTCTAAATGTGTTTGCCCAAACCATTTATGTTCCTTTCTTTTTGGTCCATGTCTCATTTAACTTTCAATTCTTTGTTTTTGTGAATTGGGTAAAAAAGTCAAGGGTTAGGGTTAAGGTCAGGCTTCTAAAAGTCTAAGGAGCGAATATAAATTTTGAAAAAATGTCAGGACTACAAAAATAAATAGAAAGTGAGTATTGTATACATTGTAAATTGAATGAGTAAGACAGTACAATCATAACAAAGGCATGATCAATAATCTGTACCTCATTCCTTACCTTGTCCTTCTTGTTATGCTGCCATCTAGGGGTAAATAGCTGTGTTGCAATGTGTCCTACCATATTAAAATGCAGGCTACAATAAAATGGCAGTAGTTAATAAATGTGCTCATGACCCTGCGTCGAAAGCCAGATGTATAGAAAATGGTATGTCAAACAAATATCTGGCAGATGATTAATCATTATTTCCACTTTTTACATTCAGGTTTATTAATGACTGAGGTAAAGCTTGTTATAATCTGCCGAAAGTGTTGACCAATGAATAACACTCATAATTAACTCAATGAGTCCATGACAATACTTTAAACAACAATTTATTGTATTATTAATCAGGGCAATATAGATATTTGAAGGTAATCTGGTTCCTGGGTGTGGTTGCACCAGCTGTGATGCTGAAAGAAATACTTTTTAACGACATTAAAAACCCTGTTACATGGGGATCTATTTTGTGCACTGTACTTTATAGGTTGCAATGCAGGATTTAATCTGATGTTGCCTGCATCAGTAAGCCCGTCATTACTTTATGTTATCCCAACATTTGCCTTTATCTCCATAAATGCTGAGATGCAACCACATTTTGGAACACACACAAACGGACAAATTGCTACTTAACCTTTGAGGCAGACTTTACAGTTTGACATAAAACAAAGTAATGCATAGCTGACGTGAGAAATCCTCTGAGGCTGTCTGCAGTTGGAACAACACATCAGCTCGTATAGGGAAATATCCAGCATCATTTCCCCTTGTTTCTAGAAGTGACACTGCATGATGGAAAGGACCGAGCATAATGTGGAGTGCTAAGAATGTCAGGCCTACAAAATAACAGTTAAACAAAAGATATCAATTTTCTTACAAACATTTTCACACGTGATTTTCAGGTTATAGTCAGTCGTGAGGCACTCGTATTGGACAGGCAGTTTATTTACAAATAGCAGACCCATACACACGAAGAAAATAAAGTAATGATGTCAAATTTCCAAAGAATATGGATAATTGGATATTGGTTTTCAACAGATCTCAACAATCAACGCATTGTTGCCCCTCAGTCTCTAATTGTTACTGCATTAGGGCGTGAAAAAGTAATCAAAAAACATACAATCACCAACGGTCGTCACCTTTTTACTTTATAAAAATATCACCATGGTGGTTCACAGATTCACAGATTAGACCGTGGACAGAGAGACATATTTACAGTAATACACACGAAAGGGGAAAAATGGAAAAAAATCATTTTGGAACAAAAAGGTTGGCGGAGAAAATATGAGCAGTGCAGAGAGGGTCCCAAAAGGCAAAGCTTGAGCAATTCTTTCTTAAAGGTCTCTAAATGGACACCTTTATTCTTTTTCATTTGCCCTGTAAAGACCAGACAAATTAACAAGTTAAAAAGGAGACAGTTATATAGTTGTACACATTGTGATTAACATATCAAAACAAACGTATATTCTCTATTTGTAATCATGTCATTCTTATTTGACATACATGCCATGTGACTTGTGTACGTTTAGATAGAAACACAACTCTGAAGTGCTGGCTATTTTAAATAAAATAAATAATGTTTCAGAATTTTCTTACACATTTAATGAACTTAAATTATAAAACATACACAACAAATGAACTTGACAAAAACAGAAATTATGATATTGTTACAAGATATATTGCACGACCTGTTACACATCAGGATATATCTGATCCTGTTTTGACTATACTTTTTGCCAATTATAGCTTGTTTTTTCTAAATGTGTATGTCTGTTACGATTTTATTTGATCAGTTTAATAAACAAGATAATTACAAAACATATACCGGAAGTAAAGTGATGCTTTATACTTTTAAGTAGCGTGCACCATTCAATATTGTCCGTGACCATGGTTCCCATTTATTCAATTTAATTCTATGTTAAATGTCTCATCTGTTTGGAAGTATCTCATGCGGACAAGTTTTACATGTTCTTGTTAGTGTTTTATTTATGTAACCTTTATATAGGGAGACAACGGCTCCTTTGAGAAAGGTCTCAATTTGGATGGATCCCAGGTTAAATGTTATACATACAATATTTTAACAATTTCAAAGCGTATTATATCTAGAAAGCCAATATTTCTATGGATGGTAACCTTGTTCTTCAGAGCAAAGAATTCAATACATTTGGATATTTTTTTAAAAGTTTATAGTGCACAATTTATCATTTTCATAATAAAGAAAAAAAAACTGTGAATGCGGTATATGGACTGAAACCGTTGTATCTTTACACATGTGAAGTAGATGCCACAATCACACATATACAATTGTTATTGTTTCAAGATAACACAACATTATCTTTATTGAAATGTAGAATGACAGAGATGCAATGGGGGGAAAAAGTGGGGGAAATACAATTTAAAAAAAGTCAGATATATAATGTTAGAGTTTTCATTATTGTCAGAGTTATTAAACCCTTCAAATCTTTTATCCATTAGTCTTGGTATAAAAAACTGTTATTTTACTCAAAGGTCCCATGTCATGGCCATTTCTACTGATCATAATTCCATTGTTGAGGTATACTAAAATAGATTTATATTGTGCAATGTTCCAAAATCACGTTTCTCATACAGCATATCTGTATAGTATGTGTATTCTCTGTCCTAAATGGCTTGTTGGAGCTCCTGCCCCCCCCCCCCCCCCCCCCTCCCTATGAGCCCAGTGGCCATCTGCGAGACACAGCGAAACCCAGCCCGAACACACACCCGCAGCCTGGCTGGGAGTTTGTGTGTGTGCTCAGTGCTCATACACCGACTCACAGCCTCGCCGCGTCCCGCCGTGTCAGGGAGGAGAAATCGGCAGAGCTGCAGCTGAGAAAAGATTGAGTGTGTGAGGGACCAATCCACAGACTTAACGTAACGACTCTGCGGACGTAACGGCTCCACGGATTGGTCCATTTGGACCAATGGGTCCATTTGGGTATGGGCACGTCACTGTACCCAGGAAGAAACAAATGGAATAAGAGAAATCTCCAACGAGGCGTTCTGGGGCAGCATAGACAGGAGTTTTACTCGCTACAAGGTGTACTTTGAGGGTTTGTGACTTTGCAGACCGTTTACATGGATAAAAACCTTCATAACACACAAGGGGACGGGTAATAACCGGAAAAGCATGACATGGGACCTTTAAAAAGAGGCCACCTATCTCCGACTGCATTACATTCTTACCAAAAGAAAATGTGTAAATAACAGAGTGATTGGTTGATTTTGTGTACAAATGCCATTTGAAGCTCTGCTGTAAAACCACATCAGAATGTGTGGCATCACAAACGACATGATGGAAGGGTCGGATGACAGTGAGTGAGATGAGCTTTTAACATTAGAAGATCTCACCTCAAAGTTCTTCAGCAGTACGGCCAAATTGAACAAACTGGGTTTAGTATCTAGAATGAGACTGCCAGTGCTGAAGGAGCGTGGGAAAAACACAAGAGGACGCAATTGAGACCGCATATAAAAACAATAACAAAACCAAAGATAACTTACATCCATATTCACTTTTCCCATAATGTAGCACTTATAATAACCATCAAAAAGTAATACAATAATTAATTAAACATATGATAATAGTAACACATTTGAACGTTCTTGTTTTTAAAATAAAAAATAAAACATGTGTGCAGACTAACAAATGTACACACCTTTACAGCATGCAACATAAAACACTTTATATGACAGGGGTAGGATATGAAATGTGAATGATGCACTGCAACTTTACTATGTGGATGAAATATGGAAATCCAAGATCCAAAACAACAGAATGAGGTGACAAACGTGTTTACTGATGATGACAGGTGAGGTGGAGGGCGCCCTCTGCTGGTGAACCATGAGATGAGGACATGATGAGAGCCACAGGATCAGGACAGCACACTGGTGTTCTGTGAATCCACGTCTTGCATGCTCATGACATCTGTACTTACTCCGCTCTCATACACAGGGTTGTCGAAAGCTGACTCTTCGGTCATGTTGTTGTACGGCGGCAGGGATGTCGGCATTCTGATGGTCTTCCCTTGGATCCTGAGTAAAGAGTAAAGAGTAGAGAAGCAGGAACATCCTGTAAGAGCCCGGAAGAATTGACAATGAAATAAATGTTGTTAAAAGTTGCGACTTACTTTGCAAAGTAGACATAAATCCCGAGAACAACCACCAGGATGATTGCAGTCGGGATAAAAACTGCAAGGGCAATATTGGTTCCATCCATGCTGTAATCCATATTTACAACTAGAAAGAGGGGGGGGAAGACAATTAAAGGTATTATTTCATCTGTGAAATACGCACAAAACAAACATAATTATACTGCAATTTTGTATACGTAACTCACCATCTAGCCTGCGTTCATTCACAAATTCGGTTGAGGCTGCAACAAAGACACAAATGCAGTTTTTTCAGTATTTGCACCAAAATCACAGTGCGTTATATAACATGAAGAAATCCATCCTTGCATTCACAAACAACCACAAAAAAAGCTTGTATAGTAATATTTTTCCACAAATGAGACAGTTGTTAAATAATTTAACATTAGCTACCATGTGGTAGGACTGTCTGTTCTTTTACAAATATAATTCACTATTTTGATATATTGTGATATGTAAAGAAAATGTGAAAAAAGCCTGAGTGATGTTATCAGTCAAATTAATCTTTAAGTTGTTTATTCTTTGTTTTGTGTCTATTTTATGGAAAATGAATCACTCTGCAAATTGTATGTGTGGCGTTTGGGGGTGGAAGACAGAAACAGACGAAAATAATTGAAGAGGTGTTGGGTTCTTTTTTATACATCAGGGTTTCCCACACATAGACTATACTTGGGCGGGCCGCCCAGGTATATTAACGGCCGCCCAAGTATATTTCGCGACCCATTTAGTTTTTTTGTTTTTTTTTTATAACATTTTTTTTTATGTTTTTTTTTTTTTATTCGTCCGTGACCACGACGCCATCTGCGATCGATTAACTTGTAGACAATGATCCCTCGCTCCCTTGCTCTGATCTCGCCTCCTTCTGGCCTGTTAAGTGGCCTGCCTCACACAGGGTGACTGGCTGTCCACATGATGCCGACATGGCCACTGTCATACAGATCATAAATCAAAGCCCTTGATTGGTCTCTGTGTGTCATTCAAGCTCGGGATAACCTCAGCTCAGGTGAGGTAAAGGACTCTCTGAGTGTTTAGATAGTTAACTTAGTCTAAGTTCTCAGTGGGTCTCAAACGATGTGGTCACCATTTATGTAAACACATATTTCCATTTGAGAGGGTAGTGATTGGTCTAATGGAGAGTGAGGTGGGCTGAAGATCGGAAGGCTGTGAGTTCAAATCCCGCCAGGAACACCACCACTAGTGTGCCCTTGAGTAAGGCACTTAGCCCTTAGTTACTCCAGGGAGAATGTCCCTGTAATCGGTCATTATAAGTCGCTTTGGATAAAAGCGTCAGCTAAATGAAATGTAATGTGATTAGTAAAATATGCATGAATACATAAATAAAAAGTTAACTAGGTGAAAAAAGGTAAGATACACTTTTAAAACTTGTTGAGAGAAAACTAGTCTTTGCTGCTGCCTCAAAGAGGAGGGGGGGAGAGGAGGGAGAGGGGGGAGAGGAGGGAGAGGGAGGAGAGGAGGGAGACAGGAGAGGCTGATTCAGGAGCACAGACACACTCACAACTATAAATGAACCAAAAATTAATAAACAAGTTTCAGTGTTTTTTTCATATTGGAAATGGGATGTTGTTGGTTATGGCCTTGATTTTATGATTATTGAAATGTATACAGTTCTGTTAAATATAGGTGTTTCCATAGATCTAGTCTCTTTATTTTCCCCTCAAAATGCACCAGATTGATGCATTTAACTCCAAAATAAAAAATAAAATCTTACCGGGGGGGCATGCCCCTGGCCCCCCCCAGAGGATTTGAGGTCGACCCCCACTAAAAATCACATGGATAGGTTCCTAAATACATTAATAAATACATTTATTTTTTTAAATAGTAACCCATTTCCATATGTTCATGTGTGGGTAGTAGATTTAAACTATAGGGCTGTCACTACGGGCCCTGCCTGTACCTGTTCGCTCTGCCATCGCGTGAAGGGTCTGCTAACAAGCGACCAACAGAAATGTTAATGTTGTTGCACGTCACCTCAACCCCCCCCGCTACCACCACCCCCCAAAGTATATTTCAGCCTTTCATGAAATCCCAGAAGGATGAAGTGCTCTGACAAACAGTGCCATCTTTGCGCAAAATGATTATACCGGAATGAAAAGTCAATAAATAATGTTGTTAAAACTTTTCTTTTTTTTCGCGCACCACCCTTCCCCCCCCCCCCCCCTCCTTGCCACCACCCGCCCAAGTATATTTAATATCTGTGGGAAACACTGTACATGTATTATTAACAAGATGTCGTTTTTTTTTACATCGCAGTTATCTTCAATAAGTGAGTGCAGGGTTTACCTCTGCAGGCAGGGGGGGTGCTGTTCCACTGTGACGGGTGTCCGGGGATGCAGTAGATGGAGCCATGGCCCTGCAGCTCGTAACCCGAGTGGCAGGAGAAGCTCAGCGTCTCTCCTGCTTGGTAGAAGGCCTTCTCAGAGCTCTGCTCACTGGTGGAGGCGGCGCCGGGGTTCCTGCACGGCTCGTACTTCTCAGCTGAGAGGATGAAATGTCATGTTGTAAAAACATTGTTATGCACCTTTTTCAACAGTACAAACACTGACGAAATCAACCGAGACATAAAAGTGCAAGATAGTTTGTACTCTACGCATGTCAGAATACTTTTGTGCTTTTTCTTTTTTTGTCTTTAAAAATTGTATCAGTAATCAAACCTGCCTATTATTACAGAAGTGCACAAGGATTTAAGAATCCTTGTTGCATTTTTTAAAAAGGTCTCATATTAAGAAAACCAGTATAATCCAATTAATTGTTGTTTGAAGTGATCAAATTCTTTACTTAAAAAAATTATAATTCATGTTTAGGACTTTCTTTCCTAATCATTTTGTACCTCAAACAGTTGTTTTATTTTTTAGAGATGCAGTATATTGAAAGTTAATCATATGTTATCAATGTAAAATCTTAATCTAAGCAAAAAAGTAAATAGTAAATAGTAAAAATACATTATTTCCCTTTGTTATATTTCACACAGGCTCCGCCCTCTACTGGACTCTATGGGTACTACCCTTAACCATGCTATGCGAGCATTCACATACTGAGTTGCATAAACGAAGCCGGCTAATCAGGGCGAGCCTACCTGAATGCACGCGCAGGCACACAGTATGTAATGCGGCCACGCCTCCTGATCCTGTTATCATTTTTCTCTTCAGCGAGCGAGCAACAACTGATGCAGAGAAAGCAAAACACGTTTGAAAGAAGAAGAAATAAGTTATCATATCTTCATGGAGTCGCCACTTCTAGAGACCCAGGCCAGACCTTCGTGCCCTGGCTTAATAGCGGGCGCCGATCCCCAACACCTCTGCTTCGAGTGTTTGGGGTACCAGAATATGGCAGAGGCGGTGCCATTCACGTTCGCCATTCCAGCGGGGCGGATGGCTCCGTTTGCCCGGGAGGATGCACTTTTCGTTGTCGGGCACTTCCGGAGCGTGGCAGCCCATCTGCTCCCAGCAGGCAGCAGGCTGGGCAGAGAACCTCTGCCCCGCTGCCGCATGACAGGGCGGCTGCAAATGAACACGGGTGTGTTGGGCGTCTCGCCCCCACCTCACCGGATCAGATCGATTATTTGGCCGCAGCATCGGCCAAATTAATAGCTTGGTCTACGGCAGGGGTGCCCAACCTTTTTTGAACCGAGAGCTACTTTTAAAGTTGCCAGTCTGCCGAGATCTACCAGTCCAAATAGAGAGGCGTAGTTACTGACAGCCTACCAGGTAAATACACACTTCTACTTGTATAAAACTGACCTTTGTACAATTAATACTTCATAACATACTGCAGATTCTTTATCTTACCTCTTTCTAATCTACACACATACAAGTATTTAACTGAAGTTACACAACAGTATTGTTGATGCAGAGTTGGAGTTTATTCACACGTCACATACTACAGTGGGTAATGTTTTCAAGAAACATTGAACAGTGCTGCCACATATGACACAGGAAAAACAGAAAAGACTCTGAACCCTTTCTTTGTCATTATATAAAAATAGTGTTGCTACAAAAGTATAAATGAGGCTTACTAATAAGACAACTCAGATCTGAAGCTACTCAGGAATCTGCTGCCAAAGTGCAATAAAAAAGACAAAATTAATAGAATCAAACCCTTTTTTTGTTGCATTTTAGTAGATTATAAAAATAAATGCCTTTTTTAAAATAGGATGCAAGCAACACTAGTTTCTTAACCTGAATTGATAGACTATAATCAATTTAAGTTTGCATTCTTATACCATTTTGTACAATAATTATAATGAATAAGTTCAAACAAACTAAAACTAACAGCTGATTAATAATGGTATCTAACTTGAGTTTTTATTATATCAAAAACCTGTTGAAATGCTACTGTTATTTTGACTGTCCCCAAAAAGCGCGTCGGCAGCCTCCAGGAAAGCTTCTTTCACAACTTCGCCGTCTTTGAAAGACTTCATGTGTTTCGCAAGAACGTGACTGACACGATAAGGTGCTCTGGTAGCAGCCTTGCTCTTGTTGTTGGGCCTGGTGAAAATGGACTGCTGTGCATTTAGCTGTCCTTTCAGGCCCCTCCCCTTTTGGGAGCGTAGGGCAGAATCCGGAGGGAATTCCGTCTCGTAGCGTTTGTGCACTGTCTTGAAATGCCGCTCCTAAATGACCCTTCTTCGATAAAGCCACGCTCGCATTGCAGATAAGACAGATGGACTTTGAATTGGAATAGATACAAAAATAATCATCTTCCCACTCGGAGTGAAAATTATATATTTTGGGCTTTTTTGCTTCTGCCATAATTGCGGTCTTGTGTGTGTGCGGACTGTCACTCCTGTTGAGTGTTGACACGGACAATGTCAGCTAAATAGTGCCCACTGCCCACCAGCCACGCCCCGACACATGGGGTCACGCCGGCCAATCACAAAGCTTTGATGCGTTCAAGTGCATTATTCTGGCACAGGAAAATTATGTTATACGACATTAACGATAAAACAGAATATTGTTGTTCTATTTTTAGACACATCTCGCGATCGACTGGTTGGGCACCCCTGGCCTACGGTGTGGCCGCCGCTGCTTGCTGTGTGATGTCCCTGGGGGATCACGCCGCATGGCACTTTCCAAAAAAAGGCTGTGATGATCTCCTGGGAGCCCCCAGGTCTGCGGAAGGGCTCTTTGGATCAATTTTCTTGGTCACGTGGGTGAGGAGTAGTCACAGCTTGGCGTATGATGCTTCTTGCTCATCCTCAGAAGGCAGAACATTGTCCCACACTAGCCGCCCGGCTGTAACTCCAGTAAAGGTAGCAGCAGGCGGGCGCGCACACGCACGTGAGGAATAAACTGCAGAAAGTGCTGTCAAAGCACTGTGCGGGTTCAAGAGACGATATTGCCGGCGTGCTGTTGTCAGAAAACACACCTTGCCTGGTATAATAGCTCAGATTAATGCGTTTCACCATTGAATGTGAAAACACAGCGTTAATACGAAGGCGCGGGGCCCCGTGAGAGTGGCCGCGGTGCGTTCAACGACCTCCGTAGAGAACGGTGGGTTACGTATTGTAACATGTGTAACATGTCATGGCCAGGTCCAGGGAAGGGGCAAACACAGCCCAATTGATCCAAGTGGATTGTGGTCAATTGGAAGAAGAGCAGCCCCATACCTCACCAGCAGGTGCAGTATCTGGGGGTTCTGCTTGATGCAGGCAGACTACGGGCCACCCTGTCAGAGAGCAGACAGGCATCCCTGCTTCGGGCAGTTTGCAGACTGCGACAGGGGGCGACAGTGTCAGCTTTGACCATTATGCAGAGTTATGCGATTGCTGCATATGCGTCGACTGCAGAGGTGGTTTGCCGGTCTTCGTTTAGATCCAAAGAGGCACAAACGGCGTCTGGTGACCATCCCCCCTCAGTGGAGGGCAACCTCCGATACTTAGGGTCCCCAAAACATCTGCGGAGGGGAACTCCACTGCGGCGAGTGCCCTCCTACATGACGGTGTTCACGCCCAGTTCGGGAGAGCGGAGGTGGACCTGTTTGCCAACCGGCGCAACAGCCACTGTGCCCTGTGGTTTTCCATGGCTCTGGGGGACAATCCACCCTTGGGGGTGGACGCGTTTGCACACGAGCCATGGCCAAGAAAGCTGTTATACGCCTTTCCACCGCTGCGTCTCATTCTCCCCCTCCTGGAGAGGGTGAGACGGGAACATCTGTCAGTCATCCTAGTGTGGCCCCAGGTCGGCGTTTGGCGCCATGGTATGCAGAGGTGACACAGATGATGGTGGGCCAGCCTTGGGCGGTGCCTCAGGTCTGGGGAGCGCTGTCTCAGGAGGCAGGTGCAATGGGGGTGTTACCCACTCTGGGCCAACCTCTCCAGGCTTGGCTCCTGAGAGGGACAGGCTGAGACAGGGGGGATTGTCTGACGAGGTTATTCAGACTATCCAAGCAGCAAGAGCAGAATCCACCACAGCCTGTTACAGGCCAAAGTGGTTGGGATTCCAGCGATGGTGTGAAGAAAGGAGTCTAGAGCCTATGTCTTGTAAGCTGGGCTCTATTCTGTCCTACTTACAGTTACTGGTGGACAGGGGGCTTGCTTATTCCACAATTAAAGTGTATTCAGCAGCCATTTCATCCTGCCATGAGGGATTTGGTGGCAGGTCAGCCTTCAGTCAGCCGCTTATGGCGCGGTTTTTGCAGGGGGTCAGGAGACAGCGCCCAGTGGTGCACACCTCCTCCTTGCAGTGGGACCTGCCGTTGGTGCTCGAGGCTCTGGTCACAGAACCATTTGAGCCTCTGGAGCGCTCCTCCCTGAAGGCTCTGTCAATGAAAGCAGCTACGCTGCTTGCCTTGACTTCAGCCAAAAGAGTGTCCGAGCTGACCGCTCTGTCGGTACACCCGAGTTGCCTTTTGATCCGGGGTGACCGTAGCGGGGCGATACTCAGACCGAAACCCCTCCTTTGTTCCCAAAAACCTAGGGAGTTCCTTTCAGGTCAAGTGTTATACAGTTGAACGGCTTTAGTCTTCCACCCCATGTTATGTAGAGCGCATGGCTTCCATTAGGCGCACCGAACAGCTGTTTGTGTGCTTGGGGGGGGGGGGTAAAGCTCTGTCCAAGAAGCACCTGACAGGATGGCTCTGCGAGTGCATCTCATATGCCTACGGACAGGCGGAGAGGGCTTTCACGGGGTATGGCCGTGTCATCAGCCTTGTTCAACGAGTGTGGAGGACATATGCATGGCGACGTCTTGGTCTACAGGCCCCTTCATAAGGTCTTATCTCTTGGACATGTCTGACTCCTTCTCATCCTCGGTGCTTGCTGGGGCAACACACGACTGGTGAGAGAGGGGGGGGGCTATGGGTCAGTAGGTATCTGACCCCCCCCGGGACATAGTGCGCTTATTTTTTCCCATGCGCCTTAGGGACCCTGGAAACGTAGTATGCTGCAAACCCCATACAGGATTGGAGGACGCTCCTCGCCTTCCTCACTATTTTCCATGCACACTACACGAGGTAAGCGTGTGTGAGTGTGGGGACCAAAAGCCGGTCAGGGGCAGTGTGATGGGTCGATGTTGTTGAACGACAGGGCGTTTATCCATCAGGGCTCCGCCTGTGCTTATATAACCAGGGTTACAATATGTAACCCACCGTTATATTTCACACAGGCTCCACCCTTTACTGGACTCTATGGGTACAGTGGGTGGAGCCCTCTACCTAGGGGCCCTGTCTTTCCTATGCCGCTCGCTGAAGAGGGTGTAGGATAACAGGATCAGGAGGCGTCTTATATACTGTGTGCCTGCACGCGCATTCAGGTAGGCTCGCCCTGATTGGCCGGCTACGTTTATGCAACTCAGTATGTGAATGCTTGCATAGCATGGTTAAGGGTAGTACCCATAGAGTCCAGTAGAGGGCTCCACCTGTGCTTATATAACCAGGGTTACAATATGTAACCCACCGTTAAGTAGTTTAAAGTAGCATTAAATGGAAATACTAAACTAAAGTACTTCAAAATTGCACTTGCAGTACTTAAATGTATGTACTAACTGCCTTTTCCAATACTACATTGTTTAAATCATGTAGTCAAAGCCTGAAAGAAGCTGTGTGTTGAGTTATTTTGTGTCCATGTGTGTGTTCTGACTCATGGCTTACGGGTGCACTTGGGCAGCCTCTCGTTCCACTTGGGTGTGGCTGAGTCTCGGTTGTAGCAGGTGAGCAGGCTGCTGCCGGACAGGATGTAGCCTTTATTACAGACAAACTGCACTGTTGATCCAACAATGAAACGGTTCCCTGCTATCACCTTATGACTGTGCTCCACATTCCCTGGGTCCTGACACGTCAAAACTGGTGCAGCACAAACACAAAATACATAGATTATTAGTTGGCAGTTGTAGTAAAATAGAAAACATTTGTACTTTATGCCCACAAGATAATAAAGAACTGTTTATGATTTTAAAAGAGTAAACTGTTTTTTTTGCACTCTAATAACATTGTTATTCTCAAGACTGACAGTTCAAAAAATAATGTGAAATGTAATCAACACTTAAATCAGACTTTAGTTACACCTGGAGTAAATTCACAAGCTACCCTGCAGTATACAAAGTCATTAAAACTAGCTGTAACCTTACCAGCTTTGATAATGACCAATAATTATAAAACATATCATATATATTATTCTGAAGTGGACCATCTGCAGAAAAAGTACTTTTACTGTTGATACTTTAAGTAAATGTTGATGCTAATTGTTCTGTCATTCTAATGACTGACATCTATCTCCTTGACTGCTATATCCTTAGTGGCCTCTAGGGACAGGCAAGTGCGTTCCCAGTAAAACGTCTGTGTTAGGTTTCCGTTCTGCCATTTTGTTTGAGAGCCGCATGGGGAGCAGGTTCCTGTCTCTATCTGTCTCCATCTGGTTATTTTCAACCTTGAGAAGGCATAATCTGTGAGTACATTTGTTTAGGGAAACATTTTGTATAATGTGCTACTTATATTTTTGCATTTCATGTAACATTTATCTAAATTCAGCATATGTAGTTAAGCCATGTATGTAATTGCTGCATGAGTAGTAATTGTCCCTTATTGGATGTTGGAGTGCATTTGGTTTATTTTTGGGGAAAAGTACATCGTATTTTGTTGTGTTAGACATTTATACATGTCTTTGTTTGTATAATTTCAGTTTCACACCGCTCCTATTAAAATACCAAACGTCAGCTCCTGTCTCGGTCATTTTTGGGAGAGTGTTTAGCTCGCTGCATAGCCATGCATCTACATGCGTGGTGAGGGCAGAAGACTAATACGTTTGCACTTTTACTTGATTAACATTTAGAATGCAGGACTTTGACTTGTAACAGAGTATTCCTACACTCTGGTACTTCTACTTTTACTCATGTAAAATATCTAAGTACTTCTCCCACCTCTGGTTAGTAGCAGCTAATATAGCATCTAAACATTGGATACAATATGAAATGGGGAGTGGGCAAGCAGCAACCTTGGGTTTGAAAAACCTGAATTATTTCTAATGACCAGCAGGGTCAACCATCGTTGGTTGGAAAATAAGTCTGATTATATAGAGGTCTATGAACAAAATAATGCTACTCTTTACTTGATTTATTACCTCAGTACACATGTTCCTATTAAGCTCCAAGAATATCTGCTTATAGCAAAAAGACTATATATAGTCTTTTTGAAAGACTATAGAGGTTTAAAAATGGTTGCCAGGTGCCAACATTGGCCTAAACCAAAGAGACTAGTAAAGTAAATAGTTCAAATCTGTCATGGCTACTGGTATGAAAGGGATACTCCGGACAATATGTGCAGACCAGATTATCAGGATATTTTTATCCGAATTCATCTGAGAAAAATACTTATGATAACCAAACCAAAGGATTCTGGTGTTGTAAAACAACACCAGAATTTGCTCACTACTCTCCCAATGTGAACAAATGGAGAACAGTTTACCTTCCTGACATTTGGGCACATCTCCGCTCCATGTTAGGTCCCACTGGCACATGAGGATCTCCGAGCCTACCAGCTCAAACCCAGGGTAGCACTGGTAGGTGATGACGGTGCCATGGATGAGGTCAGGGTGGGACGTGCTCTTCCAGCCGTTGGTGATCTCCGGCAACTCGGAGCAGGTGTCGTTCCTCGCCACCTCTGTGGATGTTGTAGTAGATGTCAGAGGTGGGAAGTAGTGGAGTACAAAAACGTTGTCATTTTTCCGTTGTTCAGCATCAAAACATTCATTAGCTAACAATGACATTATTGTTCTATTAATATAAAGTGAGGTCAGTTACTCTTTAAAACAGTTGGTAGTTATGGGTACTTTTTACTTAAGTACATTTCGAAGCCCATACTACTTTACTTTTACTTGAGAAAATAAGTTTAGTCAGTGCTTTTACTTTTACCAGAGTATTTTTAAACACGAGTATCTGTACTTCTACTTGAGTAAAGGATGTGGGTACTTTTGCCATCTCTGGTAGATGTGTTGGTAGAAAAGATGCAAGAAAGAGTGGGAAATAGCTGATTACAGACATCTTTATGCAGACACAATGAGAAAAAAAACAATGGTACTGGGAAGATTTCTTTATGTATTACTTATTTCTTTAGTAAAAGGACAACTATTGAGGTTCCTTCGTGGAAATCCTAGCATTGATATACAAGAATGTCCTCTGCAGGGGAAGGGAATATAAATGTGAGACTGCCTGTGTGCACTATAAAGCAGCAGATGGAGAGGACAATGTAAATAGGGGCTTGTGATGTGTGCTTGGAGGAACACAGCATGTGGTTTGGCAGCAGTCAATCTGCGCCTCCCTAACTGCCGCATGCTGGGCTTAGAAAACAAGGCATAGCAAAACCAGCTGATGTTGAAGTGTACCCTATTATTTTCGTTCTGTGTTTGTTGTTGTCTCATCCTGTGCACCTTGGATAAGCCAGAAGACATCGGCAAATCAAAAGAAACACAGGAAAGAAAAAGGAACAAATCAAGAACATTTTATAATTTGTTACCTGCTGGGTAAGGAGAATTTCACATTTCACGTTTATTAGTACAATTTTTGTTGGTTTCTAGTGTCTCTTCTAATGGGAAAAGTACAATTAATGTCTATCATCATTTAATTGTAAGTTTAACTGCTTCGTACTTCATTAAACTGGAACAAAAAATCTAGTTATTTTTCTCAAAATAAATCCCAATTTGATCAAATATAAAGAAGAGCTGTTCTTACCAAAGAAGTGGACCACAAAGCCGTTATTGTAGCCATAGATGTTGGTGGCAGGGTCGGACTGAAATTGAATGGTGACATCCGCCATGGAGGTATAGAGCTTGAAGTGTGGCTTTGTACCGCTGTATTGTCCCAGGATGTTGGCTGTCAGGTCGTCTCCATCATAGAAGGTCAGCAGGTCATTCTTACCAATATGGAGACTGCAACAGACATCAGAAACGGGTTAATAAACATTTCATGTTCACAATGCATTCCTAAGTCCTTCATTCACATGTATTGCTTAGGTCTTTAACTTGTACAATGATAGTTCGTTATAGTGATGTTTAGACTGTATTGATGTGTATCTGATTAAGGATTATATTTTTACATTATAAGTGACCCAAATAAGAAGAACTAATAAATTCCTATTCGATGTGATCTGTGCTGATTTGTGCCAATAATATGAATGAAGCTATTGAAAAAAACAAGACTTCTAAAGATATTCATATAACGTGGAAAAAAACACCTAACTCCAATTAAATTAAATGTGTCTTACATGTCCAGCGTAGTACTAAAATGCTGTATTGATTTGGAGCCACTTAGTCATACAACATTGAAGCTATTGAAAACAAAACAAGACTTTTGGGTAGAGCTTTAACAGTTAGGTGACTGGTTACCATCTCAGTGTTGAAAGCAAAAGCGTTGTCAACAGGACTTGGGAAATATGAATTCTGTTTATGTTGGATGAATCTGATGTGAAGTAAACACTAAATAATGAATGATGTATTGCTCTTCGACCCCCCCCCCCACCCACATAGGTCTCATGAATATGTGCCAAATTGTAAATCTGCAATAATATTATCTTTTAATAATGGCACAATGCTAGCACTGCTTTTGAATTTATGAATCGCCTCCCACCCGCACAAACTCTCCATTTCTATTTGCTGTATGCGAATAAGTCACCAATCAAACTATTTTTAGTAAAGCAGTATTCTTTAAAAATGGTAACTAACCCCCAAGTGTATCTCTTTACAATTTGCACAATCTGGATTAACACAAATTCAAAGTGATTATGCCTGAAAATCACATTTCCCATTCTTTTTTCAGCTAGTACTGATCAGAAGCTTATTTACAAATGCTGTCTCCATAAATCTTTGTCATTGATAAACTTTAAAGGTCCTATCATGCTATTTTTAGGCAATAGTATAGGTCTCAGATATATACAAATATATAAAAAAACATGTCTATGAAGTGTTTTGCTCAAAATACCAAACAGATCACCCATTCTAGCCATGCCTCATATCCCTCTATTTCACTTCCTGTTTCAAAAGTGCTGATTTTATGTATAAAGCTTTAAAAAAAAAAAAAGATTTGATAAAAACGAGGGGCGGAGCTCATGCGGGAGATTCTACCGACTGACACTGCGGTGATGAAACGCCATATCATGGATTATCAAGGATTCTGTCTGAAACAGTATGGAGCTCAAAGGCTTTCTGTCTTGCCGGTTATACCACAAGGTGAGTTCCTTTTTATTTCCTGCTTCTTCACTTACATGCTCTCTCCAGTACAGCTTAGCTCTGAGTGTTAGCAATGCTACGGAGCCCTGGAGGGTTCATAGAGAGAAAATAAAATAAAACGAGGTCACGCTTTATTAATTTGTGCGCACGATATACTTTCTCGTTCGCACAAGATAGTTACCGGTGCGCCAAGTAGGAAGTGGAGCGCATAGAAATGGAGATTGAAGAGAGATCAAACTTTGTCAAGAAAGCCTTCAAACTAAACACTTAAAATAAGAAACAAAGGAGTACAAATCCTTTAGTAAGAAACATGCCTGCAAAGATTATTTACATCTAATCAATAGGTCAGAAGGAGAACATGCCAGAACCTCATGTAGTGAAATATTTAAGATTCAATGTAAACACGTGCGAGCATATGAACTGTATGACTGAGACGTCTGCAACTTAATACAATAATGTATTCTTATCACTGTATAATATCTCAAAAACTAATGGAACAAGCAACATGTTTTGAGTACTTGAAAACAAACCTAAATGCCTGTTTCTTTTGTCCTCTCAGTTAATGTATTGCTTGGTAATGAACACACAAAGAAACCAAAATACTTTCTTTTGAAATCAAATGTTACTCTCTATACCTGTATTCTTTGTGATACTACCCTCTGATTTTTCTGTTTTGTGTGTCGGTTCTAAAAACACATGGACATGTATTTTTGGCCTAATGAGTAACCTGTCTAAGAACTCTTTGTCTATGTTCATGTTGATTGTAGTGTGAGCGCACTGATCGCAAGCACCTGTCTGACTGGGTTTCTTATGTTTCCCTTCATTTTGTGCTGAATCACTGACAGGCGATAAAGGGCCTCCAGATTGAGGCTCCTTTCTTTTCTGGCAGATGGACTTTTAGAACCCATGAGACTAACCCAGAGAACATTGGAACTAACACAGTAGGAGCCTTTGACAGGGCCATTTGTTGTGGGATTGAAACAGTTTTATGTCAATGGAAGGAAACAAAAGACCTGAGTCTGTTTACCTCTCCTCAATCTCTTATTCACAACCTCCCCCACAATATTTCAACATTACTGCTGAGTAAAAACAAGCATGCAAGTAAAATGCATCCACTTTATCTTTAATCACCCAGACTGGGAACAAATCCTACCTTTTAACGTTTACTGTCGAAACCAACCAACAATGTATATGATTTGACAAACAACATGTAAATTCATGACCCACTAGATGAGGCTAAATATTTAAGACAAAAACATAACCAGACTGGCTGATCCACTGCCTGCCTGTTCAATGTGCTGGTACTGAAACAAAAATCAAAGCCAAAACTGAATTCCAGCTCCTGACAGACACATAGGAGATGCCAGCTAAATGAATGGCAGTGAAATGAGGTGCTGAGTGACAATACTCCCACTGGTTAGTTGGACGGCTATGGGCACAATTTACACCTCCAGGTTCTCCCAACAATCACCAAGTGTGTTATACATGACAGGTATAACATGCCAGTTTCCATTTCCAAATGGCCATGAAAACACTTTATGCTTATATGCAAAAATGGTCATAATAAAGCATGGGTAGTCCAGAAAGGAAGGCCACATTGTTTGCATTTTTAATTCTTATCATATTTTACACCTTAATTGTATTCAAGCTTTATCCTCGACCATCTGCTCATTTAAACAAGGCTTTTATCTATGTATTTTCTCTTATCTCCTCTAAAAGGCATCCCTGCATTTAGACTACCCTAGAAGTCAGGCAGTCTTAAACTGTTGTATTAACTGAACTATCTTCATTTAACTTCCCTTGTTGCTACATACCGTACATGTTCTCCAGAAACTTTTCAAGTGGATCTTCACTCCTCACGTAATTTATTCTATTTTGATTCACATTGGTGTATCTTATCAATGACACAATCTGTATTTTTTTACTTGTTGGACTACTCTGGTGTGGTCATGAGAGCTCAATAGCATTTATACTTAACAACAACCATTCACGAAAACACAAAGTGTTTTAGCATTTCGAAGCAAAGTACATTTTACAATAACTTCAAGAACTGATGACATTCTTTGAAGGGGTTAAAGTTCTCGGAGGAAAACACAGAGAACACCCAAAGTGGATGATACTGTTGAAGCGAACTGTCAATCAAAAGGTAGTCACGTCTTAAAGCATTCTCTGCCTGATCTTCAATTGTATTCTAATAGAACCATATTCATCAAAATGAACTTAGGTAATACATCAAGTGAGAAGTAGGGGTGGTTTTCTTATAGACTTTTATACAATTGGACTTATTTTTCCCTGTGTTGGATTTGAGAGAGAATGCAGGTTTACCACACATCTGCATTTGATTCACGTTTCAAACCCAGAGGTGGCCGTTTGGAAAAAATGTACTATAATGCAGTTCATTCCTATCTGACATCAACAACAAGAACTTTGATCTGATGTTGGACAAGATACGAGGCCAACTCAGCAGCCATTTCTAAAGACACCTGATAATAGTCAGCGGTATTGGCATATCACTTGCACACTTCACAATCTGTGACCTTCCCTCCTGTCTGGGTTCCTAAGCCTCCCCAATTGCTCTGACTTATCGACAGTGCTGCAGTCAACCTTGGTTTTAAATGTTCCCACTGACCCAATCCATCCGCTCCACTGACTGCTTGAAGTGCACTTGAAATGGTGACAACACAAAAGAATGCCAAAGTGCTTTCAGTCCAGACTGAGACAGCACTCTGAAACCCAAATGTCATCCCACCTGGCTTCCCTCCTCCAGACAGGAAAGCAGTCACTTCCTGTCCTCTGTTGCGAGCTGATAATCTACCAAATACATATTTTCACCCCTTTCTGTATGTGTTCCTTAGTTTATTTTCCATTTTGCAGTAGCATTAATGTTTATCACTCTGCTGTCAAGGTAATACAAAGTTTGACCACTTTAATACATTTGTATGATTTATTGGTTTGTTCTTGAAGATAAATAAATGGAAGTGTAGCTGTGGTGACAGTCACTCTTCTTGTAAAGGTTACAAATAAAAGCATTAACCCATCAGGCACTTTAAATCAGTATTGGCTATTGGCACAACCTTAACCCTAACCCTCAACTTTGTTATACCCCCCGCTGAATTAATTTGAGTCTTGTTTACTGAGCCCTTGAACTACTTGAAACTAAAGTGATGACAACATGGTGTGAGAGAGTATGACTTGCTTTTAACATGGTCAATGCAGCTGGAAAGGATTCATTGGGTCCATTTCAAAACAATTTCAAGGCAATACTTTAGAGTTGTCCTATACTATTAAATGTCTCCTTCATCGACGTGAAGTTCCAAGGGTTTTGAAAGAGGACTTTTAAAGAATTCCCGAAAAGCTCCTCTGCATACCAATGGCACCGTCTCGATTCTGCAGATGAGGGGATGACAGCTGTTTTTTTTACAAGCCTCTAGGCGTTTTGTCACCTTCACTGACCTGTCAAGTCAAGTCTGAAGAACCCGACAAATATCTAGTAACTCTAACAGAAAGGAAATTGCTTTTAATGTCACACTTTCGAAAGACAACTTTCTAAATCCATTCATATGGATTTGACATTTAATTTGTTCTGCTCTGTAAAAAAAAAAGGTTCTTTCTTAAAATGAAAAAGACCATTTATTTCCAAGGCACCTTATCCAGCACTAGTAGGGATTGCAATGGGGTGCAACGCTTAGAGTCTCAACAAGAGGGCACCATAAACCCAGTATGTCCAAATTAAAACGTCTCATGCTCAGTAAACTGACAACAACATTACCACGGTAAAACAGACTTTTCCCCACTGTGCTGAAATATGTTACACATTTCTAGATACAATACTCTGAATGCTAGAAATCCACATGTGAATGGTTAACCTTGTTGTATTCCACAGGTGGGGGATATCAGCTGTAACCTCTCGTCTCCCGCTCCGTGCTAATTAGCACAGAGCCAGCCCTCCTGTTTGGCCTAAATTAATTAATCAGTTCTCATTATGCACAGTGCTCCACTGTAATTGCCAGCACAAGCACAGTGATGAATGATAATACAGAAAACATTCTCATTAATGTGTAAAAGTGTGTGCCCACCCTTATAATGAGACAGCTCTCATCCACAAGAGCCTTTTGTCACATGTGTGCACACAAACACACAAACTATGTGTTGAACTAGCCTTTATGAATGCAGTTCTCAAGATGAGCAGACCAGACATGAGGGTAATGGGAGGGTCTGCGGGGACCACGCAAGCTGTGTGTTTCTACTGCCACGAAGGCCATGCATGACCAACCTTGAGATAAACCAGAGCCGGCCACCGCGTCATTAATTTGCAGCCAGCGGCCTCATGCGGCCTCATGCGGCTCAGGATTAAAACAAATATTAGGCTAGTGCAATTTAAAAAGAGATCCCTGAGTGAAAATCAGTTTACCTCAAATCAAACTTGTTTACTTCTGTATGAGGGGGGAACAAAATCCTTTTGACTTTCAACCAATTTTAATCATTGAGTCTTAATCTCAGAGTAAAGAACAGGGAGGCAAGCAGGGTCACACACAAACCCCTGTGTGGTATTTTGTTATTGTGTATTATTGTCATCCTTGGTATCCTCCTCACTTCCACCAAACATTCTTTGGAGTGTATTGAGGGTTTTTTACAAGACTTAATTTAGCCATATCTAGACAAATCTAAAGTATGCAATATAATGTTCTGTGCCTTATATATGTTGTCCAAATTCAAGTATTTGAATTTGTTTTATTAAGGAAAATGCTACCACGCATATACAGGAGTTATTTCCCGCTGATACTGGTCATGCACAATAATTGTTGTGAACTGTTTGCACTTTACTCTGATCTCTGTCGGATTGTGTGTTCACCACCAGAACAGGAATTATTCTCGTTTTCTTGTTTTTAAGTATGGTTTGTACAATACCACAACAAGCTGATACAGTACTTTGCCCTTATCAACTTGTGACCCCAGCACAAATTAGAATGTCCATCTGGTCCAATTATTAAAAATAATGATTAGCATAATTTGCTACATGCTCATGATTCATTTGTATGTATTTATTCATGTTTAAAAGAAAATAATTTTGGCTCCTGTCAACAAATAGATCTTAATTTTGTGTTCACTTAATTGGGAAACTTATATTAACGGTTTTCTTTTCCTGAAGAGAAACTAGGAAATTCTAAAAAATAAAAATAATATATATTGGGTTTTCTATTTCTACATGCTCTACCACTGTGGATTAAAATCGATATGCTCAGCATCGAAACCTGATGGCATGACTAAACCTTTCAAATCATAATGAAAGAATACATAAATAGAGGAATTAAGAAATTGTACACATAACCATTGTGTGCTTGCATTGATGACCACCATGACCTCTGAGATTTATCAGTGACTCTATTTTTCTCTGAACTCAGGCAGTATTATTTCCCGCTGGTTTAATTTGAACCTCTCTGCTCTTGTGTGCAAGTGCTTCAGGCATAAACACGAATCACTTAAACTGTGCTATACGGTAGGCATGCTGGAGTAAATATTGTGGAGAATCGCAAACGGATGAATCCACATAAGATAATATGCACAAATAGTTTTGCTTTTAAAGAGACATTTATAATATAATGTGTTTACTTAAGAGCAATTACTCGGATGACAAAGTATATGAAGGGACATTTATGTCAAGTAAGAGTGATGGATGGAGGAGAAACAAGTTTTCCTGTGCCTATATTTTGACATCTGTGCGCATGCGTGTTGAATGTGTGTTGAATTGCAGTTGGGAGGGCTGTATAAGTGGCTCAGAGTAGTTCACTGCCAGAGCATATTTATTTCAAAGCCAACTCTGAGACACACACCAGGGAAGTGGGAGCAGGGAGGCTTACTAGCTAATCTGGTCAGAGAGCGGGCTGGAAGCTACACAGAATTCTTAATGTAGCGGAGGAAAAAAATGAAATCTAATTAGTGACTGCAGACACAGAAACACTTTCCCATTACGTGTTGTAATATGTGCCTCTGCGAGTGAAATAAAAGATGAGAAAAAAAGCAAGTTTGTGTCCAGAGTGTTTAACAACTCCAGGTCGATCCGGTGTCCTCTCTGAACTCCCTGTGTGATTTGTAGTCTTACACCTGCGTGCGGTTTCTTACACTTGGATGTCCAGCATGATCCTCTTGTCCTCTTCCACGTGGATGCCCCAGATGCAGTCCTGACCCTTGTCGTAGGCCTCGGGCCAATTAGGAGACAGCACCACGCCGGCAGAGTCCGTGATCTCCCCGCTGCACACAGCTGCAACACACAACCCCTCAGGTTCACACTGAGACACAACTGCTAAAGGATTTCATCACACAGAAACCTTTGATTAAAATGTAACATGATTTGGAAAGCAAAGTAAATTTCAAATTGTTAGGTTAGAAACTAGCACTTTCTATGAAGCCCATGCCCTAAATATACTTGTTAAGACATTAAAATGTGGTTATAGCACTGTATAACTGTCCAAAATAAACACATACAAATATAAAATGCTTTATGATGAGCAAACATCAAACATTTAAAAAAAAATTATAATGACGTATCATTTAAAAAATCCTAACACTTAATAATTGCTGGTCATTCAGAAAAACTGTTTAATCTCCGTGTAATATGAATTCATAATTGTTATACATTATAAACATTTCATTATGCATTCCATTTAAGACTAAGTGGTGTTGCTTTTAATTGAATACATTTCATGAGCTTGTGTTTTTTTTATTCACTTTCTTTAACAAACTGACCATTTCTAGTGACCTAATCACATTTTATTGCATTATTACAGTGAATATAATTCATTTTATGTTAAATATCTGTTTATAAGTGCTTAACTATAAATATACAGCTAAGTAGATTATAATGCACTCCAAGTATGTCTAAAATGTACTAGAGGCATGGCTAGAATATTGCAAGTTTAAAGTATGTTGAATGAATGTGACTTTAAAGAATGGAACCATGCTTTTCACGCTTAATAAAAGGCATCTGCAATTGAGGGTGCAGACTCCTTGACGTGAACCTTGTAAAACTGCATACTAGCAACAAAGTGCTTGATGACCATGACCCACAGGAGCAGACATTAAATGTACTCATATCTAGCTTTCCAGTGTTGCAGAAGGCAACAAAGGCCAAGAGTGAGAGGCGTGTGTGTGTGTGTGTGTTGTGTGTGTGTGTGTGTGTGTGTGTGTGTGTGTGTGTGTGTGTGTGTGTGTGTGTGTGTGTGTGTGTGTGTGTGTGTGTGTGTGTGTGTGTGTGTGTGTGTGTGTGTGTGTGTGTGTGTGTGTGTGTGTGTGTGTGTGTGTGTGTGTGTGTGTGTGTGTGTGTGTGTGTGTGTGTGTGTGTTACACACACACATACACACAGACAGACGGGAAAGTGCTCAGGGGTAGCTATTAAGTCTAGTGCGTACAGTATATGCAGTGTGGTATTTTTCATTCTAGGCCATCTATTGTATTCCTTTTTAATCTTAAGCACTTCTAGAGTCCGCCCTGGAAGCGCATATATCAAAGTTAATCATTGTAACCATTTTAAGGGGAAATGTATCATGGATCAGAGAAAAGCAGCTTATACAGATACAGTTAACTTCCAGTGGTCTTTAATATTTCAAGAAAAAGTATTCCCTAGCTGCTGCATTGATCAAGCAGACAATGAAAGCTGGGGGTCTACAGGTCAGTCATATCTGCCTCTGAATTCCGCTCCAGTCGAAGCACATTTTTGAAAATATTTCTTTTATCGCACAATTACTCAAGCAGATGAAATCGGGTGACCCACCTCGACATGCCGGCTCCGTCTCATTCCACTGTGGGTTTTGTGCGTCCACACACTCGATCACTACCGAGCCTTGCTCCAGCGTGTAGCCGGGGTCGCACGAGAACTCCACCACTGTACCCAGACCGTAGGCGGAGTCGCTGCCGCTGAAGTTCCCGTACTTCACAAAGGGCTCATAGCACATACCTTTGGCAAAAGCTGTCGACAAAAAAATCAAATACCTGGCATCAAACATAACAAACAAGATTTTGATTTGTCAGGATTTGTTATATATTTCATTACTTTGTGGATTTTAATCGAATGTACATGCTTTGTACAGTATCACTGCTTTTGTGGAAAAAAACTGGGAAAATCAATGAAGATATACAAAAACAAAACATAAACAAAGAATGGGTTACTATTTGCAAACAGCATGATCAACCTGCCTTCATATCTGACGGCTGCTCCAGTGGAGGTCAATGTCCCGTCTGTGGTGAACTCTATAAACAGGTAACGTCCGGTACTGAGCACACCCTCATTGGGCAAATACTCAACCTTGTAGGAGTCGTACACTGGGGGGGAGTCTATGTTGTTGCCATTCTTAATCAGCAGCCTGAGAAACACACACACAGAGAAGGAAAACAGTTTAAAATGGATTTAACTGAGCCTTGAAAGGTAAGAGAATCACAAAAAAAGAGAAGTTACAAGCTCTCCGAGAGCTGCTCACTCTTCCAGTTGTGGCTGTAATAACTTTGTGATAACTTTCTCCCCCGCTCGGTAATGAAGTGAATGGCCATGTGTGACGATAGCCATGTGGATCAGTAGTTACTGGAGACAAATGTAATGCGATTGCTGTTTCCTTCCCCTCACCACCCCTGTGCAGTCCCTTCAATGCATCCGCTTGATAGAACACTGTTAAAGGATTATAATGATAGAAAGCCCTTTCAAATTCATCTGTTGTTCCCTAAAGATTTTGATTATTTATAGCCATTGGTCTAACCGCAGCCATACAGAAATTGAGTTTAAAGCTCAGTGCCATCTACAAGCTGAGGACATAAACATTCAAACTGTACACACTGATTGATTTATTTTATTCAATGTGTGTACACTACCTGTCATCATCCTCTGCCAGAGCCACCTTCTCAAAGTGGATGTGGAGCCGCTGGCCTTCAGGGGCCTCAAGGACCCAGTGGCACGTCAGGTTGTTGCTGTAGTTGCCAGGGAAACCGGGAGAGACGATACGACCATAGGTGGCGTTTTTGATCATCCCCCCACAGGATGCTGTATGAGAAGAAAGAGGGAGAAGACAAAGAGTTGGAGGGACAAGATGAGAAAAGTATTGACACCATCGATGGCGGGGGAGGGGGGTTTGGAGAAAAGTACTAGTCTGAGCTTTGATTGCATCAAAATCCAGCGGACTGTGGCTGGACTGCACTAGGCGGCTCACCTGGGTCTCAGAGTGTGTGCCTGTGTGTGATGTACTTGTAAAGAGAACAGCAGCAGAAACACTATCAGTCCGGAGCAGCTGAAGGCAGGCAGAAGGAGAAAGGCTGGAACTGGCAGATGAGTCTTTACCAGCAGGAGAAGGATAGTCATGCAGCCCAGTTCTAATTACAGCAGCCAGGTCCAATGGCCTTGTTTTGCATCCATTTCCAAAGACTAGCTCTGTGGGCTGCTAATCACATGCAAACACACTCATTTGCCCTCACAGTGTAACTAATCAACGCAGTAGGAGACAACCAAGTGAAAGGCTGCGTTAATCAAAATCACCTGGATTCTGGAGGAAAGCTTACAATAAAGCTCAAATGTTTAAGTTTGGTCATTTATTGTCAAGAAGTTTGGTGCTATCTTTGAAACCATAAGTTAATTATGCAAAACTCAATACACTACCCACACAACTTTAGCAGCAAAACATTATACATCTCTTGCAAAAGCAATGAAATATTACAAAATACTTCTTTTTATATGGGTGTTTGCCTCAACTCCCACATACCATTAACCATTCATTTAACCACACATACTGTAAGTGCACTAAAGCACTTGCTTTATTGTGTGCAGGGCATAACAATTTGAAATAGATTTCTTATACATGTAAAGCTGTGTGTTCTGAGTATAACTCACTCTCAATACAAATAAGGAGTGTTATTATTCCTCTCAAAATGTTCTTAATCTCCTAAAGTAAATGATCGTGCAATCTTTGTTGGCACAGCCATTAGAGCCTTCATCCACATCCCACAGGTAATGGTTTGGGTTTATGGAAATGCGAATGGAAAAATAGTGCAGCAATGTGGAGACCAATGCTTCTAGTTTTCCTAGAAGTGTGTCATTTCATTGCAAACTGAGTGCAAAGCAAAAATGCATTCATTCAATTTGGCAGGTGTAAATGGTTTCTCGGATAGTGCTCAAAGAATCTCTGAGCAGTCAGCGTTCAGAAAAAAAGGACCAACAGTTCTAGAAATGTAGCTCTGTATATGTATACCACCGTGTCCCAAATGTGTGTCTAACCAGTTTGTCTTACCCACACATCGGGGCTCCTTTCCACTCCAGTAAGGCGTGGTTGCATTGCGGCAGGTGAGCATTTTGGGGCCTTGCAGCTTGTAGCCGGTGAAGCAGCTGAAGAAGGCTTCTCCTCCAGCGTGGAGGTGCGTCACAGAAACTTCTCCTCCGGCAGGCTCTTTGGGGAACGCACAGCTCAGCACAAAGGCTGCAGAAAAAAGAGTCAGAAAAGTAGAGAAGAAGAGAAAAGGCAAATAATAATTAATAAAATACAATGAGAAAATGTTTTCCTGTGATATAGTTTGCATCTTGTGGCCCATAATGGACCTCTAAAACAAACCAATTACATTCTGATAAGCAATGTATACATGTCAATATTATGTATTTATTGTATGACAGTTTTCATACATTTTGGGCGTAACATGCTGCAGATTGGACAGCCCATATAATGTTGGACTAACACGTTATCGCTAAAATACAATTGAATTACATCAAACTTTGATTATTTTTGATTACTTTTAGCTCTGCCAGAAAACTGAACTTCATGTATGTTTTGATGATGAAACACACATCAAGAGTCCCACCTAACATTTATGAAAATATAACAAATATTTTGCCGGCATCTTGGAGCATGTGGGAGATTTTCAATAAAAATGATAAAACTAAGATTTGTAATATGTATATATGTTAAATGTTTTATTCTCAACAAAAGTCAAATTCTAGCCTAAACAAACAGCCAACAATGTTAACAGACATAACCCCCTATCCTACATTGTGTTACCGCTGCTGTTGTGCTGCATTGTTGTCCGTGTTGTCTCTTCACCCATACAGTACGCATTTAGATATATTTGTGGAAACAAAAATTGTTTTACCATTCCTATATGCCTGACCATCACACACACCCCTATACACACACACACACACACTTAGGTTTATAACCATCCTTCAAATGTGTTTATTATCACCCCCAGCTCCTAATTAATTGCAGTTTACATGTTCATGCAGTATGCCAATGTTCACAGACAACAATGCAGCACTACAGTAATCAACACCACCGTGCACAGCCACTGCAAACACTTTTGACAAATGGAAATGCTGCTGATCAGTGGAACATCATAGGCCTGTAATGTGATAGCTAGAACAAGAATTGCCTGTGTTGTGGTTGTCAAAGAGTTGTGAATCCAGCAGGGTAAGATCAATGTTCCTGGACTTGTTTTGCATTGTGATCCTGTCCTGGTTTTTTAAATAAATGGTGTAGGATGAGATGGAGTTCACTTGGATAATGGAGTAAGCTAACCAAGTCTGTAATGGAAGCTATTAAACAGCCTTCTCGTCCTGTCTTAACAGCCACACTGTTCTACCTCATTAGTATAGGCACTTTAATGACCAGACTAAAACTTTTAAACTCACGGAAACTGTGTGAACAACAAAAAAAGCACCATAATTGGACCCACTAAAGCCTGTGTTACATCAGTGTTTTTGAACCCTGGGAAAATTGCAAAAAGCTTTTAAAAGCTGCAACGTTAGTCTAACTTTTTCCATGTTCCAACTGAACATAGTGTATGCAAGCCATCTTTAGAGTATAGGGAGGGAAAAAAACACTAATAGGGCAAGCTGAAAAACCAGTATGCTCTAATATTGTACTTATAATCTTAAAAGCCTTTATGATGATAATTGAGAATGGGCTATGTCAGGGGTGTCAAACTCAAGGCCCGGGGGCCAAATATATATATATATATATATATATATATATATATATATATATATATATATATATATGTAATATAATACATATATATATTCAATATTTATATATGTATTTTTATATAGTCTTAAAGTAACAACCGGCCCTTTGAGTGCAACCATAGTGCTGATGTGGCCCGTGTTGAAATTGAGTTTGACACCCCTGGGCTATGTAGTGTAAATACATTAATCTACCTATGCTATAATGATTAAGGTTATACGTTGTGAAGATGTGGACTACTGGAAATTAAAATAATCCCTATTAGGTTTTATGAGGTTTACCCTTTCCTGTGGTGTGTTTTATACGTTTTTGTGCATGTAAATAGTCTACAAAGGCGAAAATCCCAAAGTTCCCTTCAGAGGAATTTTCTCTCCAACACTATATATTACTGCAAAATGCGCCTTTATTAGCATGAACGAAAGTCCTACAATTGCAACATCAGTATCCAAATTGTAAGCTGGTAACCCTAACCCTAACCCTTGTAAGCTGGTTTATCACTGGGTATTTGCTATGGTGCATAACACGAAACATAGCAAAAGAAAAGATTCAAATTAAATAATGCATCTAAATATTAAATGATAGAAAAGAAAGTGCAATTAAATTATTCCATAGTGCTGTGCATGTGAGAAGAATATCAACAACTAGACATTGACATAATCCATGTCAGTGGTGATCCATGGCCAATGAGGATGAAAAAAACATATTTACTAAGGATTTCAAAAGTCACATCAAACATGATTTTTGGCTTGGTGGTTTAGAACATGGTTGACCAAATCTGAATTACCATGATAAAGTAAGCACCAACTGTTCAACCATTTTGATGGAGCTTCCATGTTAAAACAGCTAAGCATCAAACAATTAGGGCTTGATCAGCAGCCACATGAAAAAAGATAAATCTGACAACGTGAATACTTTAATATATTTGGTTCCTGAGGTCTTTACATGCGCTGATGCAGAGCTATTGGAGGTTAAACGGCACCAAAAAAAGATGAAACACTTTGCAGCAGTTTGTATTTGGAGTACTTTAATTCCTTCTGGTCATTTAAAGATGAAAAACAACCCTTTAGTGATGTTTCTAGCCTTACCTTGAAGCTAAATTGGATACTTATAATGTTATTTTATCCATCTTTGAACTTGACCTAAAGGGAAAAAAGCCCTAAACACATAATGGGCATAAAAGCTTGTAACGCAGCCCCTCCTCTAGTATTTTTCACACTCACTTTTTTTTTTTTCTCTTACAAAAGTCACTGGGTTCCACCATAATAAAAGAGGTCTTTCTTTTTGCACTAAATCAGTGAGCCACAGGGACGAGGTGCGCTGCCCCCGGGTCATCCATTCACTTCACAGTTTATCACTAGCTCCAATGAACCTAGTTATTGCCATTATCATAGCAGCATTTACATCCCTATTGAGCATGCAGCGGGAGAGCCAGAGGCAACAATTGTAGAGCCAATTCCTGAAGTATTAAATGACGTGCGGTCCCGTTCCCGTAGATGTGGTGCTGGGCCATAAAGTCTGATTGTTTTGCCATTACGAATAATAGATTCACGGTGCAGACAGCCATGAAGATTAGCTGGTACTGTGGGGCCACAGGAAACACATGGGTCTTTGGTTATTGTTTCCTTTTAGAGGAGAGGATAAAGTCATATTGGAAATATGCAGGTAAACCTTCCGTTTTATAGCGTGACTGGTATGGACCAGTCACAGACATCATTCTCGAGATGAAGAAAGGTATTATGGTTCAAAATAAGGAGACAATGGTGACATTAAAGTCTGACACCATCTCACTGTCTCACAATCATCCTTTATAAGTTCTTTTAAAATAGGTATCCAAAGAAAGAAGAAGACAGGGGCAAAAATAGAAGCAAGCTTTTGGGATTTAAATGGCACGGTTTGAAGTGAGAATGGTTCAAATTAGGTTTTATGTGCGGCTTGTCATAATCAATACATATTCATCAGGCATCAGAACATTGGGTAAATGATTTTTTTTCACTCTATTTTTGTCATTTCTCGATGCTTGTTCAAAAAGTTCAAGTCCCCAGTGTGCTTTCTTTCTTTTTCTCTGTGCAACGGCAATGGAATTGTCCTGTTTTTTAATATACTGTAACACATTTCTGTTTATATTGCTTATATCTTGAATTCAAGTTGTTTTGTTGTTGTCACAAATATGGAGTTCTGAATGTGTATTTCGGATCCAATAATTATTTATTGTTTCTCAACTAAAATCATTTACATAGAAAGTAAACACTCGCACACTCCACACAATAATGAGCCTTATTCTGCTGTTTGCACAGTTTTCATTTGCCAAATTGAGAACGCTGCTGCTCTACCAATAATGGACAACCATTGTCGACTAGGGCACAATAGATGAGGTGGAGAAGGCAGTTAAACTAAGTAATCCACCGCGTTTGGACAAACAAATAAAATGCAAGTCAATTTAGGGCTAATAGACTGCTGCACTGTTGTATTCCAAGCCTGAATCCCTCCAGGTAAAGAGCTGGAATGAGATCAAACTTGGCAAGGCGAGGGCAGGAGATAATGAAATAGTGTGACAGAAAACAGAGCATGAATAATGAATGTAATGTCGATTTTTATTATATTTAATGCCAGTGTGTTTGGAGAATATTATCTGCCATGTTACAACAACAATTTGGGAGTAAAATGGGTTTTCCAAAAGGAGAGAAAATCCTGTGCTATTATGCAGTCATCTCCAGTCAGCTGTTTTGCTGGAGATGCAGTTATCAGGTGACTTGTTTTCACTGTATCCAAGCCCCATGTTCTGGCTGTGCACCAAAGCATTACCTTTAACAGAAAGATCAATAGTGTTGTCTCTGGGAAAGTGATTCAGTTGTAGAAAGCCATAGCATAGTGCTGCCATGATATGGCCTATTGACATTTATGTGGTTGGGTTGAAAACTTGATTTAAATGGTCATTTACTCAATAAAGGCTATTAAAGAGAAATAACTTTGGACCAGAGGCTGCATCTCATTATTGCTACTGAGAAGTTGTGGCAAATCGGTGGACCGCTGCCATTGGCCGAGCTCCACCGGCCAACCCAGCTTATTAGTTCCAGTCAATCAATAACTCCTGTAAAGCATCACAGCCATTGGCAATGCCATCGATATATGATGTACTTGACCAAATCCTGCAGTGACAATGATATGATGGCAATTCAATGACAAAGGAGTTGAATTCCATCATCATTTTAATTCCATTTCAAATGAAGGACCAATTGGGAGTATAATTTGCCTTGGGTTGTCCATATTTGCATGCAAGTACCGACAATGCTCATCAATAGAAATGAGTTATTTTTGTAATGAAATGACAGCATTTTTGTACTCCTCTGTGAAGAAAGTCTGAATATAGCTTTTATTGGTTTACCGATAATTAGTTTGATCATTTGGGTGCTGTTAGGGAATAATTCTCATAGACTCCTAGATATCTAACCTTTTTGCCCTTTGACGTGTATGACCAACCCTGACGTCTGTTATCTCCTTTAAGGAAATGGGCTGCTTCAGCCATAATGTTGTTGTTCCCATTCTATGACCGGGCAACTCTAGGTCACAGATGGTTTATTGTTGTGGGTACACTGGGACACTTCCTTCTCTGTGTTTGTGGACTCCAAGTTGTGAAATCTTCGAGGCCATAAGTGTCAGACGGAAGTGACTCAGTGTTCCCAACTGTTTAGGCTATCTTCTCAAAATATGTTGATTACTCTCTGTGAAACCAGTTAACAGATCTAGTAAGAGAGAGGCGCTCCAGAATTGATGTGGCAACTCTCCTGTGCAGTCAGAACCTGGCTGCTATGACTTGTGGTGTGAATCCTCCGGCCGATACTCGTAATAAACCATCAGTGTTTGACATCAAAGCTCCAACTCTCCTCTTGTCTCTCTGAGTCCTGACTCTCCATTGCTACAGAAGTTTCCCTTACAGGTGCCAATACTTTAAGATGAAGTAGTCTGTCAACATGCTTGCATCAATAATTGCAATGAATGATCCTTATAAAGAGGCATCATTTTAAAAAGTATATATATATTGCCTCAACCCATTGTTAATTGTGTCACAAAATAAAACGGTGTCATATATAGTGAAGAGTAAGCCAGGCCTGAATGCCATTAACAATTGTTGACAATAATAAATGATCAACCCAGTGTGAATAACATCACTGTTTATTTGTTTGTTCTCTGGGGAAATGAAATACAGATACAAAAGTAAATACATAGAAGCACTTGTCTGCATATTTACCCCCAACAAATACATGTGATACAATTATTCTCGTTGTGTGCTGATATATAATGAAAAGTTATTGCAAGTAATTGTCCAACTGATCTGAACAAAATAACAGTTGCAGAAACAGGTTATTCAATTATAAAATGTTACCTTTATATTTTAAGGTAATAATGCATCAAATCGCAAGCACGCACCAAGACAGGCCAAGAATCTTCACGTTTGTTTGATAGAAAAACATATGATTTAATACAGCAAATATTCCTGCATTTCTTTGTTTGATACTACACTTATTTTATATGGTTATGTTTTGCTCGCTAATATTATAAGGTTTGTAAGAGTTCATGTGTGTATTTTTTTACTTTTTGTGTCTTTTGGGTGTGTTTCTTATAAAAGCCATTACAAACACAACAGTCACAACATTACACTATATTTACATAACACAGTTTTTATGTGAAACATAATTTATGTTGCATGCATGGTTTGTTGTTAGATTCATGCACCGTTGGTTGTTTTCTTGTTCAAATGCTGTAGCTGCAGAAGATGTCTCTGTGGACATTGTTGTTGAATACAAAGAATGCTTCATGTAGATGAGAATCTGAAGAAAAGACAAGGTAATGAATAAGGATGTGGTATGCTTCCCTCCTTTCCAATAGTCCTACTTGGGACTCCATGCATATAAACAGTAAAACACCCCTATAATCATGTTCCGAGTGTTAGGCCCACTGCTGGTGTTATAGTGTGTAGAGGCATCCATCAATCTGCCATGGCAGGCCGAGCCAGCGCTGGAACAGATATTAATTACCCTGAGCTCAGATCCATCTCTGCACAGTTCTGTCCCCTTCTCCACGCTTGTCCAATCACATTTCTCACAGCCTATTATACAGACAAGGTGATACTCTGCTCACCAAGGGGAGAGGAGCACAAATTGAAATATCTTCTGCGTATCCAATATGTCTACTCTTCCAGAAAATCTGCTCATTGCATTTCTTCTCATTACTGTATCGAAATTGATATCAACTTTGAAGGCGATTGATTGGTGGAACATCACACATTTGCCTGCAGGCTGACAACACACGGTTATAGGTTCAGAATTATTCAAATGAAAAAGTGCTGAGGAATATACAGTAGACACAATTATTTAAAGGTTGTATGTTAAGTTAAAGTGAAATATGGTATTCTTTTTATAAAATAATTCATTTTGAAATTCATTAGAAGTATTGAAAAGTGCATGATAGGACTCCGGCAGCAAACTCCAGGTCGGAAAACGTAAACTCATTTCTCTTTAATATCCAGCAAGGGGCGACCAAAGGGAGTCTTGATGTATGTACATCTATGAAATAATGATCAGCATTACCTAATTAAACATGTTCCTATTGAGTTCATAGTCTCAATTGATAGTTTCAAGTCTTAATAGAGCAGGACTTTTATTCTGTAAATTATGGTCACATTTAAAGTAATTTACATGAAAAAATCAGTTATTGACAGGTCGCGACCATGGTGATGTCTGGTTTGGGAGATATTGCTGTTTTTGTCTTAGAACTCTACCTCATTCATAGTGTGTTTCTGGTTCATTGAAGATAATAATACCGTTTTAGTTGCCTTTAAATGTATTGTTTATAATTTAGCCTTTAATCACTAAGTCCCACAAATACAAAACATGTGGCTTCAAAAGCACATAATATATATTTCAATAGTTTAACAATAGACAAGCTTTAATTTAAGTGAATCAGATATGGTGAACTTGATGTGAATTATTTTGCGGCTCTGTTTGAATTCTGTGTTGTAATGTACTGACAGCTGATATTTCAGGAGCAAACATTTAGCATGTTAACCAATACTTTGGCTCTATTCATGATACATACCTGAATAAGTCTCAGCTCAGAAATTACTTTGTTTAATTTCAGGGTGTATATCATTACAGCTTGTATCATTATCTCAAGTGAGTGTGAACCTGCACACATGCATGCACAATATTCTAGTTGTGTGCCTTCTCTTGGTTTTGAGCTTATTCTAGATATGATGTTTGATTCGGACATATGGAACCACTCAATAATTCATATCCCTTAAGAAGTGTTGTGAGCAAATGCAACATCATGGGTCTCAAAATAAGTAGCAGCCAGCATTTTCAAAATGAAGGGCATCAGCACTCTGTATAGTGTCACAAAGTCTTCCTGGAGAGCCTTTTTGGCATTAGCTGCATACTACTATTAAAACATTATGTATTGTCTTGTGCTTTTGGGCAATTAAGTATAGTGATATTAACACCCATATGTTTATTTTGGATGCTTCCTTTCCACTTTCCAACATAATCGCCCAAAACAACCTTTTTGCTTGTTTTGCTACTCTTGACAATTCCAAAGAAAGGCACACGGTATTTTCATCAATAAACCTGGTAAACACTGGATGCAATTCTGCTGAGTATGTCAAGAGAAGGAGAAACGCATTAGAACTGACAGCGTAATATATTTCCTCCATTTGTAACCATGTGTCCCCATCTATGCACCACCCTGTATGATCAGCACTGACCTCTCACTGTCATCATTTCAGCCTGACCACACAGCAATATTCACACGTCCAACAGCGACAGGCTGATTTATCACACGTCAGCGGCACTGTTTTGATGGTCGCTTTCATTTTCGAGCTGATGAAAGTGCCACAGTAATGTGGTGGAATGAATGTTTTGTCCACCAGCATCCACCATGAACTCAAATCGATGGGGCATGTAATTGCTGGCCACTTTGTGTGATTGCTAAGATAAACAGACATTGTTGCGGACATGGGAGATCAGTGTCACACACGAAACAAAAGACAGAGGGGATGGACTTATGGGCCATAATATTCACCCACAACATACAGTAACCATATCTGCTGTTGATTCTGGCGCACAATATCATCAGCACTCACAAAACATTTGAATGTGTTGATATCAATGGTAAAGCTATCTTCTCTTCTGTCATAGAGTTCAGATTAAGTGGCAATCTCCTGGTCTGAAAAATGAAGCAACTCCAATGGTTGCAAATAGATCAATTATATAGAAGTATATGACAAAATAACCCTTACTTCTCAGTCGATTTATTGCCTTTGTTTATATTTTCCTATTAAGTGTATGGTCTCAATCGCTAGTTTCAAGTCTTTGTCCATACAGCATGATTAATGATGGTCCCATTAAGAGTACAATAGAGGATAAAGTAGGATATGCATTGTTGGTACTGTATGTGTTACTGGTATTTTTCAGTTTGGCCACATATTGCATCTATTTAAAAAGGACATCATTTCTGCAAACTGGGTTAAGCGCAGTTCAAGGCAATTGTTATCGGTCTAAAAGAATACAAGAAGAGCGTTTTTCTCCTACATCAAAATGAAAATGGGTTCAGCCAGAGAAAAAGCCTATCCAAGATGGTACTGACTCACCTTGGTAATGGAGCAGGAGTAACATGGAGTTGCGCTGTTTGTCACCACGAAATCTGATGGAGATTTGGTTGCTCCAGCTGCGGAGCACGAGGCCTCTCATCAACACCGACTCATTGGCAAGGATGAAGGGTTCCCGGCCACCCGTGTCCTCCACTATCACCTGCTCCCCCTCCAACACACTCACATTCAGCACCTGAAAAAAAAAAGAGACATTGGATTACATTCTTGTCTTTATCGCTGTACCTTTGTGTCACATATGCTATCATGCAAGAAAACAGTTCATGGCTGACTTATTGCAAAGGGGTCTTTGAAGAGTCACACTTTGCACAAAGGTAACAGGCTGTGCATTGTATTTCTAGCACTGTAAGAATGAGCACATTTATTTCCGTCCACTCTATGAAAAAAAACTAAAAGAACATTTCATACACTTTTAACTCCATCATTACACCCAAAAATCCCATTGCACACAAACATGGTGACTAACTGTTGACTTACGAGGTCTCAGTTTACACCAGATGGGATCTTAATTTAGCACCCCCGCTTGTTATCCCATTTAAAGCCAGGTTTAGTCTAATGATGATGTTGCTCTGAAAAATGGGTCACCTGCTGTGTTACTTTGCTCAGTTGTCTACCGAAGCAGTAGCACAGGGATCTGTTTGGTTTAGTCATTTCTTTGTTAACCTGCTCCGGGATTGTAGACACGTTCTTGAGTAATTGTAGAATCTGTCTGGGTCATTCTACTCATGATTGATTCATCCCCTTTCGGTGTTCGCCTTGTGCCTGTAAGCCACTCTGACAGCAGTGCTTTATGTCTTCAACAGGTTTGAACAGCATCTGCAGCTAAATCTGGTGAAGGAACCTCGGGAGGATTTGACGTTGTTAAACTGTCTGGATAATGGAGCACTGACATATTTTGGAACAGCATTTGATTCATTCCCCAACAGAACGATAAGAGGCATGTTAATCCAGCAGAAGGTCATGGTCATTATGCATGATAGATATAGAAAGAAACGTTCACCTTCACTTGAGTTGGCACAATAGTTTGTTCTGACTCGCTTCTTTCAAGGTGCATGATATGTATTACCTTGTGTTTGCATGGCACTCTTGAATAACAATATGGTTTAAAACATTTTTAGTTTGGAGTTAACCAAGGTTTTAATCTTTTTACTAAATTCAAATCATTTGGAATTCTTTAACATTTTATTCAGAATGATTGAAAGCCTGTTATTGTTGCACTAAAGTGTGCACAAACACTACCCGCCCGCCGCCCCCCTGAAACACACTTTGATAAAGACAAGCAGCGTCTCTGTTATGAAAGTAAAACAAATGCAGACCTTTTCTTAAACTTGCATTCTTTCTCATGACCAGCAGGAGGCGACTACACAGGTTGCAGGAACAAATCTGAATGTATAGAAGTCTATAAGATAATGATACTGCTTATGTAATGTATTACCTCAGTAAATATATTTTTAAATACAATATTGAGCTTAAACACTAGTTTAAAGTCCACTTCAATTGAGTATGATGATCATTTTGTAAACTATGGTGCCATTTGTAGTGAAAAATATCCTAAAGCAAGGAATGCTTAATTGAAATGGCTTCCTTGTGATTGACAGGTCAAATCCAAGATTGTATTCAGGTCTCGGTACTGTTGTTTTTTGTCTGAGAATATTAATCGTTTTAAATTGTGTTTTTAATTCATGAATGTTATTTTTTAACAGTTTTCAAGCCATGAGTTTAACTTTTTTGGGCAATTATCGTCTTGGTTTGAGGCTGTTGCAATCTTTGAATGTGTGCAACCAGAAATGACACGAGAGGCTGGAGCTAAGTACAATTGAATACTAAACAAGACATTTTTAGGAGTCAAAAATGTCTTGAAAAGCCAAAACCAAGATGATAATTGCCAAAAAAGTTAAACTCATGCTCAAAACTGTAGTCTTCAAATCAATGGGTGACATCACAATTACTACCTCCACCTCAGATAAACCGTTTATGGTTAAAGATGACTTAACCTCAAAACAAATGGCAATCAAATAACTTAATATTGAGATTGCCAAATAACTTAATATCAACAAATAGCTTAATGTTTTGGGCCTTTGCTACTAAAAAGAGAGGAGGCAACAGCTGCCCAATCTGATGATTTGGAGTGGAGCCAGCTCCTGTCTTGAATGACAAGTGCACCATCAAAGCCAAATCAACCACATCTCAAGCTCTCAGTGAAATACATAACGTGTTCTAAAAGCTAATGCTGTCACCGGTGGTGGGCTTAGGTCTTAGGTATGCCATGAGGCAGAAAAAGTGTTGCCGGCCCTCCATAGGCTGCTGTCCCTGAGGTAATATGTGTGCAGGAGTTTTAGTGCAACAGCCTGGAAAAGCTGAGACAGTGGGCAGGGTGCACGACGGCAGCAGGAAAAGGAATTTGGCCGGGTTGGCTGTCACTCAAAGTGAAAGGAGAGCTGGCAATGAGTGCAGAGGCTAATGGACACTGAGACTGAGCTTAGAGGTGACTTCATCCTGAATCATCTGTGAGCTCAGCCACTTTGATTGATTTGATTTTTATCACAAGCAGAATTGAACACAAGTCTAGGAGGTTTCAGCCAAAGTGAGAAAAAAAGACAAACACTACATAAAAATAGACAAATATTTGCTTGTGTGTTTCAAAATCACCTGTGCATGTTTGAAATGCAAACGCTGTGCATCTTAGCTTACATTGGTAATTTGTTGCAGTAACCTTTAACAACATAAAGGCATGCCACAGGATTTTAGAATCCCCCGTTTCTCTCTTTCTCAAGGGCATCGCCAATGACAAAGCCTTAGGCACAGATCTCTTTTTTTCCATTACTGCCTCTCTGTCTCTGAGTTGTTATGGAGGGCTTGGGTGTTTTGCAAATCAGGTTACTTCAGCTACTTGCGTATCTTATAACTTCATTTTGACCCCCACAGCACAGTACAGTAATTCTCCTTCAATTTAACATCCATTCTCATATATTCAAGTTATGACATGATAGCGTTGACAATGTGGAATTGCAATATTGCTAACAACAGAGGTAACTTGATAAAAAAAACAAATAGAGCCTATAATTTCCTTCATCTCTGAAATGTATTCTTAAATTATTATTCAAATATGTGTTTGCTTTGTCTCCACCATTGTGTAAAGCTGGTTGGAGATGAGAAATGGCTAGTTGATGAGAAACTCAAAAATGTATAATTCAAGCATATTTCCAAAAAGAAAAAAGAAGACTAGAAATCAAAATGACCTTCTTCCTTGAGCATTCGGTGGAACTGATGGAAAGTATATTTTTCTTGCTCAATCCACTCTCCCCTATACCCAATCCAAGTCAATCTTTTTGCCTGTTCTAATAATCAGATACTAGATATCTCAACATACATAACATGGAAGGAAAATAAATCTGATCTTGCCATTTCTACCAGCCATTGTATCCATTAATCTTTAGCTTTTTTCAACTCAACAAAATAATTGTTGTATCCTGTTTTTTACAATAACTGTCTCCAACAGATATAAACATACATACTGTATAGCCACGTATGCTCTCTGTTGTGCATTGAGTCAAAAATGCACAGCTGAATTATTAAATCACTTTGCTCCACATAAATGTTTCTGTTACTGTACATAACCTATTTATATGAATTCAAAAATATAATGTTATGTAAAATGTTCTCTTTGATGCTTTGGTCCTTTCTTTGTTCTTTTCCAGAACGTAGAGATTGTGACTAAGGAAACTCTCTAGAAAATAAAGTATATCATTCTTAATTTCAGTGAAAAAGTTCCTATATTTCATTTTAGACTTTGATTGTGATTTTCCTTCTTGCTAAATTAACCAAAAGTTATCAGTAAACATCACATAGGTGTGTATGGCATTGTGTTATTTCTAATGCATGGTACGCACTTTGATATTGCAACAACAGATATGATCATATCCAGTGAGGCTAGACAGGTAGTTGGTCTTTCACCTCTAGGTTTACATACACCAGGGCTGCTCATGAAGGACAGGTGAGCAGATGGTGGACAGTGAGCACTCGGAGTGATAGATAGTTTGTCCCCACAGGGCCCTATCATCTGTCATCCACCCTGGGACCGTCAGTGCAGCCAGCAACAGCTGTCCTGCCTCAATTATGAATCATTGGCCATGTCAGGAGAAATCACACTACCTTATCCTCACCAGTGCTGGAGCCAAATCCCCAGAGGGCCTCTTTCTTTCAGTCTCTCACACGCACGCACGCACGCACGCACGCACGCACGCACGCACGCACGCACGCACGCACGCACGCACGCACGCACGCACGCACGCACGCACGCACGCACGCACGCACGCACGCACGCACGCACGCACGCACGCACGCACGCACGCACGCACGCACGCACGCACGCACGCACGCACGCACGCACGCACGCACGCACACACACACACACACACACACACACACACACACACACACACACACACACACACACACACACACACACACACACACACACACACACACACACACACACACACACACACACACACACACACACACACACACACACACACACACAGAAACGTGTGCATGTTCCTCTGGACTGTAATGAGAGCAGGCTTAATGTAACTCCTAGCTGGAACCTCGCCTCAGCAGACATATTTGTGAGACCGGGGATTTGGCTGACCAAGCACACTTCTGCAGCAACCACAACATTATCAGAGGATGCCATCTAAACATTGTGCTGTTCCATTTCGGAAAATTGTGTTGAGAGATTAAGTATTTGTCGGGGTTTTCTTTTATCCAGGTTATTAAAATAAACTAAATAATACAATCATTAAATGTCTTTAAGTGCTCTTTCAAATACCAATCATCAACCTTTAAGCATACATTTTTCCATTCAATATAATATTTCATGAGCACCATCAAACTGAGAGGACTAAAGGGGGAGGGTCATCTCTCTCCTGTAGTCACTGTCGCTCCAATCAAAACCACTATAATGAACAAACCAAGCTGCAAGGCCAAGAATACACTGTATAAAGGTTTGAAAGGATATTAATATTTGCAGAAGTGAACCTTGATCTTGCTGTTTTTACCGGGCTTCCAGGGTGCTGCAGTGTATGAGAGTGAACAGTGAGCAGAGGGGAAGTGTCATCTTATCGCATCCAAACAGAAAGCAAGGCTAGCATGGCTTTCATCTGTTACTATTGAATCACAGACAATCCACATTACCAAGAGTAGAGGGAAAACTATAGTTTGACCATGTTTGGTCAATGTGTAAAATGTTGGCCGAATTGTAAAATGTATATCCGTGTGTTAAGTGCATTACTTTTGTAAAACTTACATCAGAACAGTGTATTGGACAAGTACATGTCTTTGATGTCAATTCCATTATATTAAATATACAAATGCAATTGTCTGAAGTGGTCTTCGTAATCTTTATTCCTGATGTGATGTAGTAGCAAATCATTTTATAATCTATGTTTGAATCAAATATTACAAGCCTGTTTTAATTTAAAGGGGCCATATTATACTTTTTCTTGTTTTCCCTTTCCTTTCCTCGGATTTTCCTAGGTTTTTGTGGTCCCCCCCCCCTGCCTGAAACGCCTCCATTGTAGTCCATTGTTTACTTCCGCTACATAGTGACATCACTATGACACTGTGCTTCTATTGGCCAATCAGAGCAGATCGGGGTCTCGTTTCCGACAGAGGGTGAAAAGAGCTGCTGCAACACAGGCAGTATATGAAAAAGAAAACACTTTTCGAACATTAAAGCATATAAGCATGTCACAGTAGAGACACATAATACAATTGTGAACATTTGCATAAGAGGGCCCCTTTATTAATTTCAACAATATGATCAAGCTCTAGATCAGGGGTAGGCAAGTAAGTTTGGCCGTGGGACAATTTTTTGCTGAGCCGCAAGATGGCGGGCCAGAACATAATCAAAGCCTAATTCAAGGAAATGATTTTGGTAAGAGGGCGCAGCGCCCCTGTTCTCCGGTTCAGAAAAAACTCTATTGCTGATGACCCTCCCCATCAACACTCTGATGCGCAGTCAGATCCGCTGATTGGTTCACTGATGATATAGGCGCCCAATCCAGAGCCTCTGGCTAGACCCGCCCAAAGGGAGGCTCGTCCTCTCTAGCCCCATTTCAGTCCCAAAGCCAGGGCTATTATCTGTATTTTAACAGACTTATCTTTTAAATTGAGGTGTATTTATTGTTCTCTTCAAAGTTTATTTTTCTCTGAAATTTTAGGGAGGATGGTCCTCCCTTTCCTCAATGGACGAGCCTCCACTGAGTAAAGTAGAGTTATTAACTAGGTAGCAGTGTTATTTAACATTTTATTCTGATAAGTATTGTCAAGTTCTCTGGGTTTTTGGCATTTATTTGAGTGTTTGCACATTTGAGAGGCTTGAGGGGCAACAGAGGACGCATGGACAACTGGAATCCTTTTTCCTTTTCTTTATTTAAACTTTTCAAGGACACATTAGGATTCTTTCAGGTTGAAAACCTTTAAAAAATACCAAAGGACAAAATAAATCAATTACAGCATTTTGCTTTGCAATTTAATATATTATAACCTAAATTAATCAGTAACCAAGTATTTTACTCAAACTCAATGTATTTAATATATAGTTAAATAAGTACTTTAATTGACCTGGTTCCCCCCAATTTGCCATATGTGACCCGCTCTATCGAAATCAGTCGAAAGTCGCAACGGCTCATTTCAAAATAAACGTGGATATGCGTAAAAAACTAGTTTTTCGGGGATCGGGTGTTTTGTTTGATTTTAAATAAACAAAGTCTTGGCTTTCAGAATATGACATTTTTATTTCCAAAATCACACGATAAATACATGTTTGAAGCTTGTAAAGGGAAGATGACAGCTCTCCCTCGCCACTCTGCTCTTCCACAGCGCCGCTTCCCCTCCCTCCGCTGACATTATGAATGTAAGCGGATATGTCGGGACAGAATTTATTTTACCGTAATTTGAAACTTACCGGTCATGTTTCAATAATAATAATAAGAATGGTGTAGCAGAGTTTCCGTTAGCAGGTAATCACCGGACTATGAGCAGATATGCTGATGTTTAAAACTCAGTTAATGGGGCTCATTTTTATATTGCTTCAGTTTATAATCGTTACAGATCGAAAAGTTCAGATTCATTTTTCAATAAATGATTCCACAAACAACAAACAACATAATTATTACATTCAAAGAAACTACTTGTAGTAAATGAAGTACATTATTCAAAAGTTTACATTAACTTTCAATAATAACACGGGAGAAACGAATGCTCTCTTTTCCCCTCTCCCTCCCTCTCTCTCTCTCTCCTGACAGCCCGTCAGTTTCACAAGCAGCTCGCTAAACAGTGGGCGGGGCTTCAGGTGATTATGCAGAGCTGCATGTCTCCGTCAGACTCAGCAGCTGATCTGATCTCTCTCGGTCCGGTTATACTTCACTCGCGTTTATATCGATCAGATCCAGCTCTCCTGATCGGCCTTTATAGAGAGCACCGATCAAACTATTAATAGTGAATATCGGCCGATAGTGACCGGCGGCCGATCAATCAGCGGCTTTTATGTTGTAAAAAAAAAGAAAAAAAAAAAAATCTCAAAATAATATTTTATTAGTGATTCTCAAAATTACGGGCCAAATATTATTGCTGGCGGGCCAACAATGGCCCGCGGGCCGCCTGTTGCCGACCCATGCTCTAGATGTTACTCATCTAAAGCGTTTTTCAGCTGCCAACGGTAGTAGTTTTAGAAAAGTAGAAGCCACAGAGTGTAAACAGCGTAAACACTATCAGTCCATATTGATTTGAAGGAACAGCCAATGGGGAAACAGCAACACCCTCAGGGACTTATTTGTTTCCGGGTTTGGCCTTAACTAAATGAGCTCAAGGCAAAATATCTGTACCATGCAGTTAGGGTCTTGCTGTCAACTTAAAAATAAATAAGAATAGAGAGGGCAAGGAAAACGTTTCTTTTGGTGCTTTGAGGTAAACGATCTGTCAAACTAATTAGCCTTTTTAAACATGGCATGTAATCTTTATTCACTCACTTATTATTTTTTTCTATAAGCACACAGAATGTCCGCAGAGACTGGCTCTCGCTGATAATTTACTGATGGAAACATCTGGTGGTGCTCTGCCATAGACATTTATACTGACTCACAGGAGTCATTGCTGATGCAGAAATGAGCAGTATGTAATCAAAATGATTCCACTATACATGGAAATTAAATGCCCCTGCTGCTGGGGGCAATAAATCAACTCCCATTGGACTCTGCTGCAGTGTCATCTTTACTATGGCTTATGCAGAGGAGTACACTGCTTGTGTACCCACTTTAATTCACTGCCGTATCTAAGGCTCACATTTGAATAATCTTGGTACACCTCACACGGTTGGTTTCTGTGTATCTCCTGATAAATTCATACAAAAAGAGAATCCATCCAATGTTCATTATATGGAAAATGTAATCTTAATTGAACATTCACCTCTATATAAAACAGCCAAGGCCATTTCTTGTTTGCCCTGCTGTCTAAAACAATGGACCTTTACCAATCAGCGAAAGCAGAATGTTAATGAGAATGTGCCGGAGCTGGTGGCTAAATACAATACTCGCTTCAACTCACTGGGCCTCCAGGAGCTACGTTTTTTTTTTAAAATTCCAAACCGAAAAATATGAGAAATCAACCCCCAACACACTTTATAAACCATCCACAACTGCTCTACATGTTGTCAATGCGTAACACCCTCTTAACACTAAGGGCACGTGTGCAAAAACAATAGCACATGACCAATAATTGGAGAAATACCACTAATGTAATCAGTAAGAAGATCGTCAGTGGTAGTAATGTTGGGTTACTGTTAAATATGCAGAGTGTCAGTAATGGTGTTCCCGGTATGTAAGCTGAACGCAATATCATCCAATGTTTTTTTTATATACCGTTTATTCAACAGTTGAGCAATAGCTTTTATTTAGTCCACAATTCAAATTATCTTTATAATGACTCTAAAACATACCATACAAATTCATAACTGAAAAATCATGCATATTTGAAAATCCTTGAATCTAAGTCTAGTGTTCCCTTGCGTTGGATAAGCAATTTGTAGAGTGTGAAAACTAAATTATTCTAAGTACAGACACAATACAAAAAAATGTAGGATACCAACAACATTAAAAGGCAATTTCTTCTTATATGGCTTGTCACATTTGTCACATTTGTCACATTTGTATGTAACATTTATGCTGCTGAGACCCTCAAGACTCCAACATATAGTGACCATCTTCTCAAAGAACATTGTGCTACCCTCCAGTAAAGCAGCCTTAACACCCTCAGCATTTGAAACAGTCTCTTGCTCTCTGATCAATCAGCCTCTGAGGCGCCTCCTGGGCCTTGACATCCCCGTATATTTGCTGCAGTGTGCATAGATTTAAATACATGCATTGCTAATTACTCTTCATTCTTCATGTTACTCCTCTGGCATGCATCTTAACTCTCTGAGCCTCATCATGACACTGAGAGTCGGAGAGTTTTCTGGCAGACAGAGTTTTTTCTCTTCGTGACAGCTAGCTGGGTGGAGGAGCAATTAGTGTCACCTGAAAGCATTCCTCCCAGGGTGACTAGGCCCCATGAAAACTCATCTCCGAAAAGCCCTGACACCCTAAAAAGCTCATCAAGATCAAACTGGCCTTCTTCACGTCCTGCCTGACTCCCCCAAGGCACAACGTGATGAAGGCTTCCCTCTGCCCTCATCTCATGTTGATTAAAGGCAGAAAGCTCGTCTTGGCCTCCATTACTCAGTCAGGCTCAGTTTCTCCGCGACACATCTGCCACGTGGTGCCGCGTTTGTGCTGCTAGGAAACTACAAAACATGCATCACCTTGGTAGAAACCCACTTTTTGTATATCAGAGGAGACGGATGGAGGATTATAGGATCCATTGTATTACCAGGGGTGAAATATTGGCAATGAAAGTGTTGGTCAGAAATGTCAAAAGACTTTTGAAGAGAACTCTAGCAGTCAGTGAACACCAACAAAAGCAATGTAATTCCTTCCCCAATCAGTTACACTCAGCATGGGTCAATGCCATGTGCATTTGGCTTCTTTTGTAAGAAATGCTGGAATTAAAATGAGCGGGCAAGGATCAATACAGCAATTCACCCAGCACAGAAAGGAGGCTGAGTGCCAAGTATTTCTGCTGCTTATTAACATGACTATTGATTGGAGTCAGAGGAGCGTGGTCACGGAGGCAGCATCAAATACCGATCGTTAACCTTCAAGTCGGGGCAGGCCATTAACACTTGGCATGCTCTGTAACATCTCACTCCTTAAAGGGGCAATCCACTGGCCAGCCACCTCGACTTTACTTTATCCCCCGGCTTAGAATAAAACTCATTAGCACATGCAGCCTCGGCCTCATTAGAGATTTTGGTTGTTAAGTTTTCTTTAGTTTTGTTTGTTTGAAACAATATTCACTCATTTGAGGATGAAGAACTTGGAGGCCATTAATTCCCCGAATAAGATTCAAGGCGTTAGTTTGTTTCTATATTCAATTAAAGCTTATAAACATCAAAGCTAAATATGGGTTTCTTTTCACTTGATCCTCACTTACATCAATAAGAAAAATAATTATATATATTTACATTTGTCTGACCCTTCACCCTTCAGCATCTGTACGATATAATCCAAACTTCATACTAACTCAATTTTAAACTCCACTCTGGCACATTTTGTTCTGAGGAAAAATAATATTTGTAGTATGCATGGTGCCGATCACAGGCTAGGTTCTCAAATCCACTATTGACAATGTAGATGCTAACTACAGCAGGTGGTGCCCGTTGCTGATTAGCTACCTTCAACCTGCTGATTGGTCCACCTGAGGAGACAGCAGCATATTAAGCTGCAGCCGTGCAGTTCGTCTGCCGCTCTCTCTGACTTGACTTCTCCTACTCCCAACACAAATTGCGTTAAGATAGCGGTCCTGTTGTGCTGTGTGCCTATTTATACCGTATACCGGTCCTTCTCTTCTGTTGTGGGACTGTAGAAAGAAAAGCTACTTTACCTGTCTTTGTAGACACGCTTTATTTTTCTCAGGAGTGCAAAACCCTTTTCTTTTGGATAATTCGTTTTCTCCTGTTTTCACGTTAGAGTAGGTAAGAAGCCTGTACGTTTATTTTTCTCATTCGTTACAGTAGGTACGATTTTTGTGTTAAAAGTTTTGTTTGTTTTGTCGTGTCGTTTTGTTACTCCTCTTTGTAATAATTTTGTTAATTACATTTACCAAACGACATTCTCTGTCTCGGCGTCCATGTTCTTGGGAGTGGGTAAAGTTGGGAGAGTGCAACTTTATGCTGCGCCTACGTTCCCCTAGACCTGGGCGTAACATCGGATTGTTTTAGTGCAGGGCCACATTTCCCATCACAGGGCTAAAGATCTGTGCAGTTTTTCCACTTTATACAATTGAATAGCTTCGCTGCTATACTGTCACGTGATCAAATTATCATCTGGAGATGAGTATCGGTGTCCGACGCATGCTCATACACTCACATAGACCAATTAACAACCGTCTTTGGGCAATCGGAAAAGTGCTGTATGAATATCATGTATTATAATATAATAAAGGTTCATCTTCATCTTAAAAACACGGAGCTGAGCAGGACAGAGGGGACACACATCTACACAGTTACATCACTTTCTAAACTAGCCACAACTGTGCGTGTGTACATCCAGGAATGCATACATCATACAGTAGGTGCGCTCCGGTACTTATACAAATGGCACTACACCCCTGTGTAAACTTAACTGTGTCAAATCTATGGCCATTTACAAAGAGCAATATAAGTCCACTTAATGCAGGATGGAGGGAAGGAGAGAGGTCAAACTAACGCAGGGCTTTCACCCAATTGAAAATGTACCTTTCTTGTGAATACTAAAGTTTGTTTTGCAAAGATGCTATGCATGTAACAAGAGGGATCAAATTAACAGGCCACCGTTACAAAAACTGGCACCAAAGGGCTACCTCATCGTCATATTTCAAAGCGTGTAGGGCAATGGACAAAGCCGTCAGTATTTGATCAGTTGGGATGTGTTTGTCCTTTTCATATTTTCACAGGTTCTCCACAAGAACTGAATCTGACTGAGACACTAGACACATAGGAGAACTGATAAATGAGAGCAGATGGAAATAGAAAAATGAGGGTGCACGAGTTGGGAGAGGAATGGAGAAGAGTGAAAAAAAGACATATACAATATTGACCTAACAAATCTCTCCCACCTTGTTTTTGAATGATGTTGCTTTGAAGCTCTCAGAAAATGGAACTCTCCCCCAATCAGCCTTTGTGGCAGTGGGAGAAATTGGACATGTCTGCGCTCACAACGCCTGAAATGTATCAACCACTCTCAGTCCTCCCCACACAATACATTCTATTTTAGCATCGATGCAGGGATGTGGCCACCATGAAACAGAGGTGGAACTACCTGTGCTGAGCCTCACATGGAAACTACTTGAGAGCCAGGCAGGTAGATCAGTGAGCGGAGAAGACGGTGAAATCCGAATGGGACAGATGGCCTGGAGAGAGCTGATAACGGATTTATTTGATGAAATAAAAAAAAGATTGTAAGTACTTTAGTGCCACGGCCCAGTTCTGGAAAACCTCCATCTGTCCTCGACTAAAACCTTATTGCAGAAGTGACTGCCGAGAGGAGGAGAGAGAGAGAGATTTAGAGGAAATAAATAAGATGTGTGTAAGATTTTGCCAAGTCCCTGGTATGACATTTTTATTTAAAGATCTTGTCAAACCTGCTATAAACTACACCAAACATGCATTAATAACAATTCCTCACACGCAAGGAAGAGAGGGTGTGTTTGCTCCTCTATATATTTCTTAATTTTAACCTGCCTAAACCATATTTAAATGTCATCCCAGCTACCACGGAACGTTCTCACAACTTTGGCTAACGTTACCTACAGGTTCTAATAATGTTTTAAAGAAACGTTTTAATCTGAATGTTCAAAGAACCTTTTTAGGATGTTTATTTTTTCAAATAATGTTCCTATAAGGTTTAAGGTTAACTAAGAGATAACGTTTTGACTGCAACATGTTTTGAGGATGTTATTAAAGTCTGAGATGACAGAACGTTTTTTATAAAACGTTCCTTTAATGTGATGTGTTAACAAAGGTGGAACGTTTTGCCTGCAACATTCTAAGGATGTTTTTTGGACGTTGTTGATGTAACACAGTACAGATGTTTATAAAACATTCCCTCAATGTTACATGATAACAAAATAAGAACATTTTCAGGAGGTTATTCTTTTTTTATAAAACGTTCCTGTGATGGAAATATTAACACGGTCATGGTCAATGTCAGATTTATTTCTAGAGCGCTTTAAAAAACAAACTTGTTGCATTTGTTTGAAAAGGATGTTTTAAGAAATCTGTCACCACATTTTCCTTTTGAAAAAAAACAAGCACGTAATTCATGATAAGCAGCAAGCAGATATTGCATGTTTGCGTGGCATGTGTGAGTTCCCAGCTAGACATTGTTGGTTCTAAAAACATTCTGAGAATGTTACCATTCATTGTTCTAGGAATGTTTTCAGCGGGAAGTTTTCTTTTGGCTCCCAGAATGTTCTTCTGAAAGGTAGGATAACGTTCTCTAAAATCATTCTTAACATTTTTGGTGATACATTTCTTAAGATGTATGAGCGCATTGAGGCAATGAATAGGACGTATAAAAACGAATTTGCATGCCAATATTCACTCACATGCACTTATAATCACACTAAGGTATGGAGGCCCACAGTATTCATAATATCATATGTGTAAAATATCCGAAAATAATCACACTTTTTTTCTGACTATAAAGGTTGTGTCTCGTATGTAGGTTGTAACTGTTGGATAAGCTATCTGACCGTGTGATTTGTGAGGGCTGCGTATAAACAGTGTCCGCTGTTTATGCATATTGGATACAAATCGTTATTGCACCCTTTAGATTTGAGACCGACAGACATATAGAGGAACGGACCGACTGTCACTGCCCGTCCCTGAAACCCCTGTTAGTGTGTGTTTGTTTCTACTGTGTGTCTCCCCCCCCCCCCTGCCTGCTGGTCTGCTCTACACGGCTGGGAGCAATCTCCAATCAACCACACCTGCAACCTGCTCATCAGCCACACTATGAAAGCCTGCAGCCTGCACTCATACCCTACCGGATTGTTGTCGTGAACGGTTTGTTGCGTGCCGCTCTAGCTTTGACAACTTTGCCTGCTTTTGCCTCACACTCATTTGTGTGTCTCTCCCAGGAGGAACCCAAGACCTGCCACACTCCCAAGACCAGCCAGGCCTCTCTACCCACCCTGGAACAACTGTTTCCCACTGCCGCCATCACCAACCTCCACTCCCAGCTCCCCTTTTCTAATAAACAAATGTTACTTTCACCAGCTGATTCCGAGTCTGACTCTGGGTCCTCTCCAGTACATGTGACACCGACAGTGACTTCTACTAGCTGCTGGTCGCATTTAAAAATAAAGTATTCTGATAAATTGGAACGATAAAGCAGGTTATCCTACTCTAAAATGATAACATTCTGGCAACATAAAAAAATCTAACTTGCAACTGAAAACGTTTTAAGAATAGTATGGCATAATGTTCGAACAATGTTATCAAAAACATCTTAAGAAGGTTATCACCAAACATGTTAAGAATGATTTTAGAGAACGTTATCCTACCTTTCAGAAGAGCATTCTGGGAACCAAAAGAAAACTTCCCGCTGAAAACATTCCTAGAACAGTGAATGGTAACATTCTCAGAATGTTTTTAGAACCAAACATGTCTAGCTGGGATAACTGAGTAAAGTAAGCCTTCCTTCATAATACAGGCTTTAAAGTTATTCAACTTAATATAAGAGAAAATAATTTTAAAAAAGAAGCTAAATTACTAATGTTTAATCTTAAGGTAATACTATTGAAGACAATAATAATTACATTTAAATCTTTTATATCACTTACTGAATGAATTAACTCAATCATGATTGTTGTTTAACATACTGTATTTGTAACCCCTTTTTTAATACATATTCAGCAAACTATTAGTTTATGAGCTTAAGGTCGGCGTCACATTAGCCTTCTTATATTTGTGCAATTATTTTGCAAATAAATTGTAATGCAGACAGGATCAGCAGATGGGGCAATGCATTATCTGCCATTAGCTGTGTCAGAGGGGTTGAACAGTCAGGCCGAGGGCAGTAAATTATCCTGATACGTGTTTTATCCTCCCTCCCCTGCAAACTGCCAGGCTGCTGAAAGGACTATTGACTTACCACAGGAAAGGTCTGATCTTGCTTATTATCCCACACCAATCTATCTGATGTGTTTAACGCTTGTGGAAATCAGAAGGAGTGCTCTGTGTCCGACAGAAACAGGTAGTCCAAATCAACTTAAATATTTATTATGCGGTGACCTCATCCGTCCTTCAGTGTTTTTCTTTCCCTTCATTTCCCGTTCCTTGCCCTTGCAAACTGCTGGTCTGTCTGGTATGATGATGAATACCTTCCATAAAAGAGGCCGGCTGCCAAAACAAGAACATTCACTTCAGTCATAATGTCCCTCTTACGGCTCCTCTAGAGTGTGGAGCATGTGCATGATCCCTGTGTTAAAGCCGGCACATTAAATGGTGTCAAAACCTAGCTGATCAAAGTGCTGATTTGTGGTAATAGACTTTTTGTGGTAATTGATGATCCAACCCAGGAATTGTCAAGGGAGGGTCTTTAATCCCTCAGAAGATTGTTATGTAACGGTGAAAAAAAACTCAAAAAAGTGGAAGTAATCAGTTTAGTTGCTATTGACTTAATTTTGTCTGTCCTTTCTTATTGGATATTATAATTTAAGGATTAGTATTTTCAATTAGGCGACATGCGTGAAACATGATTAAAAGCAGGACTGTGAAAAGCTATAATTGAAATATGTTGCATATAATTTATAGAACACATTTTCATCTATGTATCACTTAAAAAATACATTTAAAAGAAACAAATAAAAATCTGTTTGATGTATTACCTTCATCATCTAGAGAGCCTTACTGTATCTATTATCCATGGGAATTTCTTACTTCTACTTTAATCAATTGAATCACAAATCAATAAAAAAAAGATATTACTTACAAATGTATATTATGAAATAATACCAAATTGAACCACGACAAATTGCACTTATATATGTTACTTGTTTTACCTTTAACGTGTCACCTTTCGAAGATTTTCTGCTATTTATGTTAAGAAATTATTACATTGAATACTTTTCATTTAACAATCTGTTGCAAGCATTATTTATACAGAAACTGTATAAGTTGTACAAGTCACTTGTGTACAAAACTAAACAATTGAAAGAAAACCTCTGTTTTACTCACTGGTACAGTAGTCGAGTCAAAAATAGTAGATACTTAAAACTTTAGGATTGTAATTTCTACCTTGTCTGTGTATTTCAGCATGTGTGTATGCTCACATGTCTTAGATACGGTGAATCCATTGAGACAACATCTAAATGTGGGTCCATTTCCCCCCCGAAAATGTTTGAAATGTGAGGTATATACTGTACTGCTTGCATAATACTTTCAGTGCACACTGCTCCTATACAAGTCTACTTCTTCATCTTGTTTATTTCACCATAACCTTTGGGATTTGGATAGCCTCCAGGCAGAGGAGCTTCACACAACCCTGATGAGAGGGTATGACACACACTTGACTTAAAATTCTATCTTTGCATCTTCATTCTCCAGAAACAGACACCATGGCTCCTCATTCTCTTCAGCCGTGCCAAGCGCTTGTCTGTATTGTTTTCCATCAGATCACTATCAGTCTAGCTGTAGGAGGGAGTGAGACTGTGGCCCCATCTGTTCACATGGTGGTGCTGAAACACATGGCATCCTCCTCTTAGTCTATCACGGGTGTTAGATGAGTGAGGATAACATTTCTATAAATTCCCTGCTAGCCTTGCTTTTTTATTGAGTCTCCAAATGAACAGGGAAAAGCATGTGAAAGTTAAAATGTAAAATGTGTGTGTGTGTGTGTATGTGTGTGTGTGTGTGTGTGTGTGTGTGTGTGTGTGTGTGTGTGTGTGTGTGTGTGTGTGTGTGTGTGTGGGTAACACACATTTTCTTCACTTACATTACCCAGAGGAAGCTTTCGGAAGAAAAACACACTCTCAAACATATACTCTGTCAAGACTTATCTTAGCCCTCCAGAGGCAGCAAGACAAAGCCCACACATTTTAAAGTCTCCTGTGGTAAATGAGGTGTTTGAGAAATTGCAAAAGCCCAGACACACACACACACACACACACACACACACACACACACACACACACACACACACACACACACACACACACACACACACACACACACACACACACACACACACACACACACACACACACACACAGTTCATTTTTATAACCTTTTGTGAGGAGACTTAGCGAGCAAACATTTCAACTTGAGACGGACCCCATCTATTTTGCCCCCATCCGCCCACTCACAGCAATTTGTTGCCTGTCTATCTTCAGCAACCCCCACAAGACCAGTGAATATTGTAAGAGCTAAACCAAAATATGTCACAGCTCCACAGTGGCTACATGGACAAAAAATGTGCAACATTATTTTACTTTCAGACATTTGTCAACCGACCCTGCAGTTCTGTGCTATAAAGCTATATGGAGCTTTACAGCATAGTTCAGATCATTTGGTTTATGGCCTGCATTTTAGTGTTAGGTTCAGTCTCATGGCTCTCATCATTTTCAAGGGAAAACCTCTGATAAACACATTGTAAAAAAATATGTGAACATATAGGAGTGGAAAGCCATAGTATTCTTATGGTAAGTTTTTGATGTGGGTCATAAGGAGTATCAGAACTTCTACATTTTACTCTTTGGTGTACTGTGACTTTTTATTTTGCAGCTACACATTTCACAATCTCCTGGCTCTGTTTTATCCCCTCAAGTTCTTTGGGCGATTCATGAAACATTTTTTTAAAGCCGTTAAAAAAACCCAACTGAAAGGAAAGTAACTATTGGTCTAACATGGGTCAGGTTGCCACACACACAAGGCTACATAATAATAACAAATTATATTTGTATAGCGCTTTTCTCTGACTCAAAGACGCTTTACAGTGTGAGGGACGGTAGACAAACAAGGACAGGCAAAAACAAACAAAAACAACAAAACAAAAAATAATGTATGCTAATGTTGCTTGTTGGTTTAAAATGCAACTGTTAACTTGTCATGTCAACTTAGAAAGTCTTCTTGTGTAAAGTATTCACAGTGCCCCAAAACATCTATTACTGTGGGGTTTAAGTGTGCAGTTTGAACCGAACCACTTCATCAGAGGTTGTATATTTAATTTTTATGAGAAATCTTAATCGTTACCACTCACCTGAACCTCGATGCCGTATCCCAGGTAGACCGTCACTAGGTAGTTACACTCCACTCCAGAGTCAAGTTGCTGCAGGATTTCGATGTTACCCTCTGGGTCAGTGAAATTCAGGCTGCATGGCTCTGTGGGAGACAGAATAAGACAAGTGATTCCCTTTTCCCCGGACCACTGCTCCATCTGACAGCCCACCTGTGTCACCATGGCCCCCGTAACCCTCTAACTATCTCTGCAGATTTCCTCTCAGACACTGCTCATCTGCGCCGTCAGCCCTCTGCGGCCAGGGGAGAGGACAGGCAGGACACATCAGGGAGAGTCTGATTGTTTCTGACACTTGAGTGACTCCGTTATCCCTGGTGGAGAGATGAATAGTGGTGTGCAGCATGCCAAATGAACGGCAGCCATGTTGTCGACCTGATGCTTAATTTTCCTGTCCTCTGGGAAGGATGTGTTAAATCTACTCGCATTTTGAATTTCCATCATGGCAAAAGCTATATTTGGCAGCTGCTGATATTAATTTCACAAGTCTATGAATGTCCAGTAACACTTTGTATGAAGGCTACATTTATATTGGATTATGAGGGCATGCATAGTGACCTAAAACGCTTCATGCACACTCATAAACACATGCTTTCTGATGCATATGAAACATAAATGTGACCTATAATGTAATACAACTTCTGAATGCTCTTGACTATTGAAATTGTCTGAATGATGAAGCTTATACTATGCATCATGTGTGTTTTCTACATAATAATAATAATAATAATAATAATAATAATAATAATAATAATAATGATAATAATAATAATAATAATAATAATAATAATAATAATGATAATAATAATAATAATAATAATAATAATAATACATGCCTCAAGATAATGTTTCATTCTTGGTGGATAAAAATGATGATGAAAGTGTAATGCATTTAGAAGAACCTAAGCTTCATCATAATTGATTCATCTGTTTGTTGCATTTTACATCAAATGTATTTATGACCAGTGGCGTTTTTATATGTAGAAAAGTGGTGGGGCACAAAAAACTTAGATGTTTATATATAAGCTTCTGCAGTGACGTGCAGTGAGGTTCCTGGCTGGTGAGGCACTGGCTCTGACTCTTCAGGTTTACAAATATTATATTTTGACCTAAATCAAAATATAATATTATTTTCAAAAGCTTTTTTAGTCTGATGCTTCGATTAATTTTAAACGACAGTTCAACAAAAGGACACCCAAAATATGTAATGTTATCATTTAAATATTGAACTGTTCTCTCTTAGGAAGATCCCATTTCAATTAAATTGTGGTCTTACCTTGACTTGAAGATGAAGTCCATGCTATCCTTCTGGACAAAAATCTCTATTACTTTTTTGTAAAAGTCTTCCTTATCTTCCCCTAGTTTCAAAAGTCAAATCATAAATCTATTCGATAGATTTATGATTAGAACATTATAAAAGTAGGGTAGACATGTGGATATTATCCGGCTGAACAAAATGTGCATTTATCTAACAGGTTCGTTCCACAGACCTTATTTAGAGCTATTTTCTAATCTCATTGCTTTTTTGTCGAGGGAACCCATTGGCAGCTTACTTCCGGGTTGTAGGATGCGTCACTGCAGCTCTCTCGTCTCCACTTTACACACTACATTTTTCGCGGCACACGTACTTACAGCCAATCAGCTCTGAATTATGTGAGATGACGTATGGTGGGGATGGCAGCTCAATGCCCCTATGGTCATTATTTTTTTGCCACACACATTGAATAGAAAAAGACTGAGCATGCGCAGTGTAGTTTTTACAGTACACATTCACTTAGACAGTGAGAGGGAGGGGCTAGATCGGGGCTTGCCCCCACATGGCTCAAAACGGCTCAATAAGCACACACTGTAGACACTAATTAGAAGAACACAGACTAAAACAGCAATGTACAGACAAATCAGATGATTAAACATGATCTTAAAATATATTTTAAGATGTATTTATTTTGCGTTGTTTTGCATTTTTTTGTAATTATTATTTTAATACTTTCTGCTGACACTAGGTGGGACTGCCCCTAATGACCAGTCACCACTGTTTATGACGCAGCATTTACAGTATATTATTTCAAATAATTAACTTTATTTGACACGTACAGTAATAAAGAATGGTACTGCATGGACTATTTAAGCATAATATTATCAACCCGGTATCACAGCAAGACGTGAACATGTGACGATTTACCATGCTGGGAGACGTGAAGATGTCACGATTTTATCCCTTCAAACGTGACAGTTACACGGTATTGTTAACCCACGTTAACCAGTGGAGAAATAACCGGAAATGCCAAGCAAATGCTACCCCGATGGTCGGTTGTTATTGTCAATATTAATATAATAATGATTTATTTTTTAATAGTCACACTCGATTACGCAGATTTTCTTGTTGCCCCAGCTGGTCGTCACCTCTTTTAGCAGAAACAAAGGCTACATTAATGTATTAAATCGATGTTAATCCATGCGTGTGGATGTGAAATTAACGGACGTGACGTTGTGCGATTGTGTTGCCAGGCAACAGCTTCAGTTCATGTTAATTTACAAACTTGTCAACTACAACCGTAGTTATATTTAAAAACATGTTAGAAGGCCTCACAAAATACTTTAATGTACATTTAAATGTGAAGGAATGTGTGTATAACAAAATACATCCGTCATAAACGAAACCGGAAACAGACGTAGGCAAGATCCTCAGCTCGATGATTGAATGATTTAGCCGCAATGCACGCTGGGATTTGGTGTTTATGCGATGTGAAATCCGAATTTTTTTTATTTCTCCACTGGTTAACATGGGTTAACAATACCGTGTAACTGTCACGTTTGAAGGGACAACATCATGACATCTTCACGTCTCCCAGCATGGTAAATCGTCTCATGTTCGCGTCTCGCCGTGATACCGGGTTGAATATTATAGTATACAGTTGATTGTTGAGAATGAGTAGTCATAATGTATTATAAATCAGTCAATCTATAGTTAATAATTAAGAGAATTTATAATACATATATAAATACATTATTATTCATAAATAAAGGGGGTGATCTATAAGGTTTATGACTATGCATCAAAAAGCGTTGGTGTGTGCTCATTAGTGTAGTCATGAAAAAAAAACATTATAATCCATGATAAAAGTCCCCATAAGGCAAAGAAAATGTTACCGTATGTTCTGCTCCTAAAATCTTTGAATGTAAGACAAAAAAAACTACCTGCTGTCTGCATGGTTGTGATGGTTGTGATGATGGTGGTGGCGGGACCTTCCTCTCGTGTGGTTAGATTGGGCGGTGGAAGATCAGGCCTCAGTTTGTCTTTCAGTGCTGTCACCCTAGCCTCGCCTTTCTCCATCCTCATCGAAGAGGGTGCCATGGTGGCCTCTACGGGAGAACTTTGAGGCCTCTGCCTGGAAGAGGAAGCCGCTGGGTTGTCTGTGACTGAACCTCTATTAATTGCTGTCACATGAGTTGTGAGGGAGTCTGTCGTTCGCTCCACCTTGTCAGCCCAGGTTGTCTTTGAGGACTTCTTTTGAGGCAGAGACATGAGCCATGGCCTTGGCGTTGTGGGAGAAAAAGTGGTCAGTGGGGAGGTGGCAGCCACAGTGGAAGTAGTGGCAATGTCTGAGAAGGCCGGGGCATCCTCGTGCGGCACCACCTGAGTGACGGGGTCTGAATCTGAGCCTGGCAGGGTGGAATATGCAGCCACAGAGCCATCACTCCTAAAAAAGTGCTGGTCCCCCTGGAAGTCCCTGATAAGGAGCTGCCCAGGAAGCAGCAGGCCCTTTAGGACCGGCTGGTGGTTGAGTACGTTCATCGGTGAGGGGGTGGTGACAGAGTGGACTTCGCTTTCTGTGTTCTGCGTTGGAGAGTCCCTGTCTGGGTCCAATGTCCTCTTACTGATGCCGTAGATTTCCATTGGAGCTAGAGAGCCGAAGAAAAGAGAAAATAGATAAGTGTTAAGCAAGCGGTTTTCAAAGTGTGAGGCGCGCCTCCCTGGGGGGGCGCGCCTCCCTGGGGGGGCGCCAGAGAGCTTTAGGGGAGGCGCAGCATGAGAAACAAATAAAGAGAAAAATATTAGTAAAGTGTCACTTGCACACTTTTGGCTGTCTGTGGAGACCGAGTTCCCCCAACTCACCAAAAAGGCTGTAAAAGTGCTCATTCCCTTCACCTCCACCTACCTGTGTGAGTGCGGGTTTTCCGCATAGACTTTGATCAAAAGCAAGTACCGGTCAAGGCTGCAGCCAGAGGATGATCTGCGTTTATTCCTGTCTACATTACATCCCAGCCAGAGTCCTGCACGGGTCTGATTTTCAAGACCCGCTCCCGCCATGTACCCGCGACATGCAATACCGAACCCGCCCAGCCACCCGCACATATTGCCAATTAGTTCCGCAAACAGACCCCGACCCGTCGGCACAAGATCCGCAAACCGACCCGAACCCGCATATCCTATGAGCAGTGAAAACATGCAATTATTAACACACGCAGTTGCGTATTTGGCTCAAAAAGCGTGGGATGTTGGTTATTTTCTCCATCTAGGATGACACCAAAAGCCTCCCAGATGTTGGATTTTGCTCTTGAGGAAGTGTTATTGAAAATGCTGTATTCTCCGCTAGAGAGCTTCACCTCAGCCATTTCGAATGTGACGCGCACAGCAGCAGATTGATGCGCTGCAGAGGTTATGATTATGCGCGGTCCCGCGGGGGAGAGGTCTGAGAACATTAAATTAAATTATTATTATTTAAATATATGTATTATGCAACATCCGCGACCCGACCCACATCTTCTTTGTTTTACCCAGAACCGAACCCGGATCACTTTTTTTGCGGGTCACCCGTCGGGTACCCGACACGATGCAGGACTCTGATCCCTGCATCAACCGCCTGTGCGCATCAAAGACGCAGACTCATTGTTCCCACTAAAGTAGGGGTGACTGAGTGTAATAAGGAGGCAAAGTTGACGTTCAGTGTGTTGCCGGGAGCATATAAGGATTCATCCACGAAGTTGAAAATGTTTCCAAAAAATAAAAAAAAATGTTTAAAACATAAAGATAAAAAAGTTAAAAAAAGTTATTGTTTAATGTTTTAAGGAGGTGACGCTACTCAGCCAATCAAATCGGTGCAGTCAGTGAGTAATTTCAAATGGCGTGCTCAAAAAAGAGAAAGGTAGACAGCGAAAACAGAGCATTTAATGACAATTTATCCTACTGGACCTCTTTGAAATGCAATTGAATACCCCTGCATTATAGCAACAACAACAACAATAATAATAATAATAATAATAATAATAATATTAATAATAATAGCAATAATAATTGGGAGGGGGGGGCGCGGCTGTTCTTATGTTCTCTGAGGGGAGGCTCACCTTCCCACACTTTGAAAACCCCTGTGTTAAGCCATATTATTGCAGTTCAGTAGGCTTCAAAGGCAACACACAGTACACAAAGTAGTTCGTCTTTTTGACAGTTTCATTATAGAATCATCAAGACGGCCTGGCTATCAAAAAATCCTTAATGAGGTTAGAGTCTGTCCTCTTTTTCTTAATTCATATATACGTGTTTTTGTTGCTATTTAAACCAGTTAATTATCCAGTGTGTGTCTGTGTGTGCAGCTTTAGGGGGAGGGGGCACTGGCATAGTAAGTATAATCCCTTATACTATGCATTATAAAAGCTTAAATAATATATATATATAGTCCAGTGGTTTGACATATGTAGGTCAAGTAACAGACAGTATGATTGTTTTACATAGTGTATGTTCAGTCTTCAGATATTCTCTTTCAACGCCATTTAATTGAAATACCATAAAGAACATTCCTTTAAGATTTTAAAATGCGGCTGATTCATGCTGACAGTGGTGAGTAGCAGCTTGCAGAAAGCCAGTTTGTTATCAAAGACAAATTCCACAATCACACCCGCAGGCAATGGAATCTGAGCGAATAAACACTATGTAGAAATAGTCTGGTTACTTGTAAGATAAAAAGATTTAAAAACACATATTTTACTAAGGTATACTACAGTAGACTAGTATTCTCTCTTTTTCTCTGACCTCACAGCACTCAAACAGTGTAGGCATTGTGAGAAAGGCACTTAACCAGGGAAAGGAAAGACTACCTCCCTTAAAAGCAGTACACTTGATACATTAGAATCAGAATACCTTTATTAACAATACAGTACAATGTACAGAAGGAGCTGAAACGCTCAGATTTAATCACTATGGGGGAATTCAGGTCCATCTTAAAGGACAGAGAACACGACACCATTGGTAGATGTGAGTGCTCGTATATCCTAAAATCGTTTTAAATGTTTGCCAGTTTTGAATGATTTGAATAGTTTGTTTTACTTCGCATATTGACTGGCTAATGTGCCATTTTATTTGTGTTTTACAGCTGTATTTGTCTGCCTGTCATGTCTGTGTTTTATCTGTTGTAACTTTGTACATGCTGCCCTTCTTGGCCAGGTCGCTCTTGGAAAAGAGATTTTAATCTCAATGAGTCTTTTACCTGGTTAAATAAAGGATATATATTAGTCCCACAGAGAGGACATTTGCATCGTTACAGCAGGAAAGAGCCACAGACAGATTAATGTTACATTATTGTTATAAAGTCACAAAAGACATTCTGACAAAAGTTTATACGTGGAAGATTTGTGTTGACATTACACTGGTAAATGTTATGTAAAATATATTATCCGTGGGGACTTTAGTAATTTGGAAAGTTACTGTTTATTACATTTTTTGTCAGTCATAATCAAAATGCCAAAGTATAACCACCAGTGGGAATAAATCAAATGAACATTGGTTGTTTATAAAAGAAATAAGGAAAGAAAGGTGTACATGCTCATTATCATGAAAGAAAGAATAACTCTGGATTTCGAGATTTTTAGAATTGTTTAGAACAAATGGGCTACATTAGGGCTATTTAAGTGATCATAATTGGAGTTCTATTTACATATAAAAAACACAATCTGCGTATTAACAGATGTCTCGATTAGAGAAAGTATTTCTTAAAAAGAAAGTGACTAACCAAATTTAGAGGGAGATTACAACCCAATATAATTCTCATTATCCACTCGCATTTATGCCAGTTTAAACATCAGCTTATCTTTTAGGCAGATGCTATTTGCACCCGGGTGTCTATAGTCAACAATGCTATTTTCACCCGGGTGCAAATAGACACTCTATACAAATGAATGGCCAGTCTAAGTCTTTCTTGTAACAAACATGATTACTCAGAGAGTCTAAAGTGCCATATTTACAAAATTATCCATTACAGTCTCCTCACTTATAGTTGAAAAAATGAATGGATGTTTAATTCCCAACACTGCAAAACCTCGAGACAGCGTAAACGTTAGCAAAGATGAATGTCTGTGTACGTTCTTAGTGGCTTTTACGGGACAGCTACCATAAAATGATCAAATGTTTTCCGGCTGGATGATAGTTATACATACCCAGATGACAACAAAGACTTTCCCCCTCATTTATAAGCCTATAGAGGGAAGAGTTTTCTTCAGGTTTTCAATATAGTGCTGAATGGCTGTTTTAGTGTGTTGGCCAGATTTGTTTGTTAAGATAAAGGTAAGATATAAAAAAAAAAAAACATACATTGCAATTTCAATGTTTTCTTGACGGTGGCGTAAGCTCACTAAAAAGGATCTTCATCTGACTGTTAACGTTTTTATTTTGGCATCAATGCAATCTCCATCTTTCTCTTTTTCCATCTAATTTCATCTAAACATAGAATGGTATGTCTTTTTGTTTTGTGTGACGTAAAAAACACGGAGGGGGTTAATATAATCCTCTTATGTGTACATGAAACAATGCCGGCTGCTTTGACACCTGACTGTAATTAGCTTGAATCCGTTTGTGTTAATGAGGCAGAAAAGATGCAAGCACACGTTTCCTGCTTATAGATGAAAGGATGTTGACACTGGCTGCAAAAGAGGGAGATATCTTCAGAAAGAGGGTTTCTATTAGCTGCATAAGGATGAAGGCTGGAAGTCAAAACACATGAATGATTCAATCAGAGATGGTCTTTTAACCCATATCGTTAAATATGGGTGAAACCATATAATACCATGTTCTTTTTATGGTGAGTGTCAGTCATTTTAGACTTGATCGGTATTTTCTGATTAAATTATAAGCTGGCATTGTCTACAATTGACTGGCTCATTTTGTGTGTATTGATTACATGCGGCAGTTGTTTTTCTTGCATGTGAAACAGATCTAATTGCCAGGAGACAAACGTTCACCCTGAAAGTGTGTCCTTGTTGTTATCGATTGAATAAAGGTTTAGGAAACATACATTTAAGATTTAATTGAGGAATAGTGTCTGAATTAATGTGCTAAATGAACTGCGCCACAGAAGGAGCTCTGCTCAGCTTGTAAATATTCCAAAGTAGTTGTAAGCCGCCATAGCATTTTGCTGACGCAGAGTAGTTTGAACACCATCCAGCACACTAATAAAAGTTTGATCAGGCTATTCAAGAGGAAGTGTAAACAATTGTATTACAAAGCCTCTTGCCGGCTGACAGAATTGAGACATGGTTTTACAATATCCAGCCAGACGCGACAACATCACATTTATCTTTCCTGGCGACAGAAGCAATTCAAAGACCTTTTGATGTTCTAAGATTGAGGAGGAACATTTCCTTGTAGCCTTATTCTGTCACAACAAGATCTCTGAAAGCTGCACTATAAAGGCAAGCTAAGCATATTTGACATGTCTCACAACCAGTGAGAATAAAGGGAGGTCTTCATGAGTGATTGAAGTTTATAAGGCTGGCACCCCCTCCTCATTATTGCAAAGTATAGGGGAAGTTCAAACATACTGTATGGTAAAGCTGGGGAATTGCTGCAGCACTGGTAACTGGAGCTTTTTTTTCTTATCTGTGTTAGTCTCTGTCTATTTCTCTATCTGTGTTGGTCAGCTGTTGACCATCCAGTTCCTGCCCTTCAGTCAGAATATCGAGTGGAAGTGGAGAGAGTGAGAATAGAGAAGTGGGTTAAAGCAGAGTTTCTCATACACAGATCAATACGGGATCTATTTTTACAGGTTGGAGACCTCACTGCGGTGATTAAATACGACGAGTGAGTGCTGCTACCAAACTCTCTAATTTCCCAACCTTAATCGGGTGTTCACATTAATTTCTTGCAATTTCTAAAGGAAATGTGTCATATTTATAGACATATGGTAGTCACTAATTACTTATCCTTTCTGTAAATGATGTGAAATATCTATTGAAGTGATGAACATTCTGGCATGTTAAAGATTAAATTGTGACATTTCATTTTGTAGTAACATAAGCATGGCATCTTTAAAATGCAATGAAGTTGAAAGAATGCGTAGTAATCATTGAACAAATGAATAATTTACAAAACCATACATTATTTTCAAATGTCAAATTTGCTAAGAAAGTAGGGGATTTTAGCAAATAAAAAAAGTACATTTTGAAAACACAGCATCTTGACGAATAAATTAATCTATTAAATATTATTTGTAAAGCTCCTTCTTGTAGAGGTTAGGACTATTCTGTGTGCTTTGCAGATGAATGACAAGGACATTGCAACAAGTATGAATGTAAACAGCTCGCCATATCAAATGAAAAACGATTATAAAAAGATAGCAAACAGGCAGGCAATAACAGTCATTAACAATTGAGAAATAAAATCAGTAAAATACCTAATGAATATATTCACCAACAATAATCTGCATACATTAGCAATACTGGCCTGAAAAACTGCTGTTGCGTCAGGTTTTGTGAATTCAAAAGAAAGTAATTTGCACAAAAATGAACTCAGGCACTCATTATGTTTTTGCAAAATAAATAAAAAACAAATGTCAGCCCGTGTTAAGTGTTTGACAGCCTATCATTTATGTACATTTCAACTTGCAACAAACAGGCAGATCTCTGAAGTAGCAAGAAAGAAAAAAAGCAGTTTTATAACAGCTATTTTCATGCTGTTATTGGTTTAGCAAAACGCTGGAATTATGTTCATCTGATTTGCTACTCTGCATTACTGTCAAATGGACACAAATGACAGCCTTTTCCAGACTCTGATTCTCTATATAAAAACACAGGCAGGATTCTGAACTTTTTTCATCCATAGTCTGAAAATCTAAACTTACTGCCAGCCAATTTAAATGAATTGTGCTTGAAGGACTCCAATCAGGTACATTAGACATACTGTATGCTAGTGTAACCAGGCAACTACAATTGATCTTGATGGGCTCTGTCAGGTCCACAGAATGGGTGTCATGCTGTCAGATGTACCTATTCACACATCAAGTCACAGGCAACTGGCCATTTCTTTTTCTTTTTTTGCTGTAGCAGTTACAGCATTCACAGGTGAATTATAACTTAGTTAAACTTAATTTATTGCACTAGATTCAACAGCTAAAACAAGATGCCATGCCAAGAGGTTTTGCGTTAAGTGCATTACATCACTCCGTTAATGTAGGTTGTTAATTACTGAGAGCCAAGTCATAAATTAAAGGTGGTAATTAGCGTGACAGAATGAGATTACAGTGATCTTATTCTGAGCAGTGTCACAAATACAATAAAATACTTTCTATAGTCTTTGGGGAAATGTACTTAATGAAATGTTTCTTCCAAATGCACATTTATTAAAGCAGATGTAGGGCATGTGAGTGTCTCAGAGATGCTCACCTGCTCCAAAGGAACCAAAAATGTCCGTATGCCTCATCAAATAAAGCATTACAACAAGCAAAGTGGTGTATCGAAGACATATCTACAGTCCTATGTCTAATCTCTACTGTTTAGAATATGATAAAGAGTGTCCAGCCATCCTGAGCATGTGTATGTGCAGGTTCCAACGCATGATTCATCCTTAGATTCCATGGCAACCTCTCCGCCTACACGAACACAGATGACAGAGTGAGCAATCATAAGGGGATCCTTCTCAAGACAGCAACACATAGCCTCTCTCTTGCGTTGCATATCAATGGAGTCATCAGTGAACACTCAGTGCATGGAGAGAGCACTAATAAGATGGGACAGGCCACACTTGAGGCAGGATGCTGATTGACATCAATCTCCTTATTATTACCGAGAGCCACTAGACAAGCAGATCAATAAGCCGCTTCCGCTGGGCTCGGATACGAAGCCTTCAGATCACTCTACAGGACTCCTTTGAGGGTCCTTAGTGGAGCTTTTATTTATTTATTTTCTGTTGCGACCACTGGCACTTCATCTTGGATGGTTGGTCACTACGCATACATTTCCACAACCATTGGCAGCCACAGTTTTTATCAATAGAAAGCTGACATTTGGCACGGAGTAAATGTGTTTTTTGAGGAGATGTGTTTGTGAAAGCACAAACACTTGGTTGAATGCATGAACAAAGTTTCAGCTATTGTAGCATTTGAACTGGCTTTTGTTTAATTGTATAATATATTACAGACTAGACCTTTCACATGATACCATTTTCACTACATGATTATTGTGGAAACAATTCTGTCACGACATAATATATATATATATATATATATATATATATATATATATATATATATCTAAATAATGCTTTTAGTCACAATGTGTATTTAACAATTGTTTTGTGCCTTTTGTCTCGTTTTTGGCAAATTAATTGCACCTAAAACATGATATTAAAGAGGTAAAGGAAGGGTTTATAGCCATAATTGTGTGTTACTTAATTAATCATTTGTCCTGGTAATTTAACAACACCTATGTAACACACAAGTGAGCTTAGTATTTATACGCTAACCCTCGTCATGAATTGTTTCTGAAGTAAAACGCAACATTTCATCTTAGTGGCTTTCGCTGCGTTTCCTGCAGCATGTGCAGACGTGTTTGCATGAAGCCATAAGGAAAGACTATAGGAAATAATGAGGTGAAACTGATAAATGATTCCATTAGTTAGCTTAATGAATTGATGATTTAATTTGGTTTGTGGGTGGGACAAGCGCATGGATGGGGAAATGCATAATGATAGAATAAATAAATAAATAGCAGGAAGAAAATAAATACAATAAAATTAAGAGAGCACTGGCTGAGAGAGAGAAAAAAAAGCTTTTTAACAAATCACACGGGTTAAAACCAGAACGGTGCATTCATGACGATGCCGAGATTTCGAATTTCTGAGTGTTACATTTTCCTTTTACTGTCTGGTGTTTGAGTCGTGAGGATACCAGCATATTGAAATGAGACACAATCTCACCCTCCATCTGCCCTTTGACTTCATTGAGCGGAACCATAACTTTTCCTTTTCATTTATTACGGCCTGTCTGTGTTCCGGTTCATTGAGCATTGTCCTTCAGACAGGCTTTAAACAAACTGTGTCTTAATGGTGCAAGGAAGCTCGTAAGACCTGACCTTTAAGCTGGAGCAGAACAAAAACACCCAGACCCTCCATTGGCATGAAATCTACTGTAAAGCACTCAAGCTGCAGGGGGTAAATGGGCCAACCTTAAACAAATCTGAACTCCATGGTGAAGGGTTGAATGCAGTATAATTGGCAATCATTCCTTTTAAAATCTATCATTTTGTTAGCTGAATCAATTTGCATTTCCTGTGCCACAGTATTCTGCCTTGGTCTTTTTATTTTCTGCTTTTCACTCTTTGGGGGTTTTTCTTTTTGCTACCAGAGAACTAAGGAATGAATGTGTGCAATGTGCATGTCTTGTTGTAGGAATGCCTGGTATTAAAATCACATCATATTCTGTAATCAAGGCAGAGTCTGTTTTACATAGAAGCCGGATCCTTGTTTTATTTCAATTTACCAATGTGCTGCATCCTAGAAAATAGCAGCAGAAATGTCTGTTTTCACACTTCATTTCCTCCCATTAGAGTCATTTATCTTTTCATTTCTTCTCATTTACTCCATGGCGGAGTCAATTAAGAATAGAGCTGTGGGTGAAATAAGACATTCATCTTTCAAATCTGTAGTGGATTACTATACTGTGAGCAAGATGTGTTTTAACAGTAGTTGTGAGGAAGTAGAAATTCTAGATAACTAACCTTTTTTGAGAGCACCTGTTTACTTGGTATTATCAGATCCCAGGGATGTAATTGTGTCATTACAACTATAACACATCCTATTATCAGCTAGTGTATATATATAAAGGTTATTTATTTATTCGGAAGCCCAAAATGGCCAAAGTTCAAACACTTTATATCCAATTTTTATCACATTATAAACAGTTAATTTAATTTATTTCCTCAAGATCACAATTCAATTCCATTAAAAACACTACTTTGGTCCTATTTATGTCATTTTATCCAGAAAACCGATGTTGCAGATATATATTTCTCTCGATCTTGAACTAATAACATGTTTTTGAGATAAGGACATACACAATTTGATACATTTCAGATCAAATCAACGTTTCATAAAATTAACTAAATAGGCTTCAATCCATGTCTCATGTTAACTGATCAAATAATGTTTTTCATGATAATGACATGAATAAGTTGCGATCTCGAGAATGAAAATTAATTAACTGTTATCATGGAAAAACACGAAAAATTAAATCATGGCATTGCTATGTTATTGTTAGGTAAATTACATAAACAACTTGTATATGGGTTTTTCTTATTGTGAGGTCTGGTCTTAATGAAGCAATTTCCTTTCTGCCAATACATATACACACATCATCTCCCGTGGGAGACAGTGAACCTAACAACAGTTTCTAGAGGACAAAATGTTATGTTCACATTCGTCTATACAGTTATGCTGATATTGAGGAGTATTCTCTGAGGGTGAAGGTTGTACATGTGTCTCTCCGCCCGACAACACAGACATAAGTGGTAAATTTAAAAGCAACTTGATTGATGACACACTTTCCGTTCCCCTTTGAATCATTCCCTAGCCCCATAACAATACCATCAGCTCAAGGAAAATACTACTAAAAGGACCACACAGGCGATTTACAACCTTATCTCTGTACTTGGCATAGACTGACATGCCTACAGTATGTGCGCCATTACACTTGTCAATACTCTATCTCTTGGGGAGGCTCCTGTTATAACACCGAATCAGTCACAGACCATATGAACCCCCTCACGTTCTTTCTCAGACAGAATCACTAGAAGAAACGGAAACTAGGAAAATTGATATGCCAGCAAGATGCATGGAGGACTGTTGTCTTTTTTTCATGTTTGGAAGACAAGTAGTGCGGTGCGCTTTTTGTGTTGATAAAGCTGACTTGAAAGGAAATACTTTTAATGGTTTGTGCAAGCATGGCAGTACTTGGCCACAGAGAGGGCTTTGTTTGGCACCCTGCTATTTTCACTGCTGTTTTAGTTTGCTTTTGTTGCAGCAGAATAGAGAAAAGGAGAAAGAAGAAAAGCTCATTGAATAAGAATACACAGAGGCCCTTATTATTTACCTCCGTCAAGAATGGTTATGTTTCGGCTCGGTTTGTTTGTGTTTGTCTGTCAGCAAGGTTTGAAGAAAAGCTACTGGCCTTATTTTCATGAAACCTGGTGGAAAGTTTGCAATTCAGAACCTTAGAATATTTTGGAATGGCAGATACAGAAACTGAATTCACTTTTGTGCATTCATGGGCCATGAAAAATTAGCTGACAGGGCCATTCCAGAATTGGAGGAAATGTTCTGTCGCACCAATGGAATTTCAAATAATTCATGCCCAAAATGCTCAAAAATGCACTCGTTGTGCTAAATATACTTGACCTTCGACAAAAGTAGCATTACATTCTGAAGCTTGCATTCATTTCTGAGGTTGAAGCTAACATTAGCATTGATTTGCAACCCTGTTTAGAATAAGATGGTTGAACTGCAGTTACAGGGAGGCATTTCAAATTATTATCTTTAGTCAAATGAAAAGTTAATGTGTTTCAAATGTATTACTGTATTTTCCCAGAATATGAATTGCCTTTTTTATAGCCTACAGATAGCCTTAGCATGTTAATTCTTAACAATTAACTCAAAATCAACACAACTAGTTTGATCAAGAGGCTAATAGATATTTTATGAATTGATTTCTACAGAGTTCTAGCGCACCATTGAGCGATGTTGAGAAGAAACAAATAAAACATCTAATCAAAAGTGTACCTTGGATTCCTGATCTGGCCAAATCCATTATTTTTTTGGTTTACTACCTGTTTTTCTCAAATACATAACAGAAAATTATAAAATAAAGGGTTCATTCTTTCTAAATGTTCCTTCAATGCTGAAATGACCCAAAAACTTGGAACTTTGTAGCATCCATGTTGGTTCCACATTACGACTTAGCACAAGAACACAACTTCACAACTCCAGAAATGGGGCCATGTGAATGCAGTATTGACCTTGGCCACTCTAGTTTTTTAAAATAATGACTTCAAGGTAGATCAAATGTATCAAGTACTGTAATAAGGGAGCTCACTTTACCTTAGGCCAGATATCCAAATAGCTTCCAATTCCCGAAAAAACATCCCAACTAAAATCTATTTTCTCAGTCTTACACCGTGGGAGTGTTCTCCTGCAGAGTCACCTTCCTTTGAAACGGGCCTCCTGGCATTCACAGCGAGACAGTCTCTGTGTCTATTAAAGTCCAGACTCTGTACCGTTTACTTTGTACTTTCTCACCTAACCCGTTGTTCCATTTGCTTCCTCCTTTATTGTATGACATACAGTACAGTAGCAGTCCTTTGATTTGTTGCGGCCTGATGCATTCACACACACAGCTGGATAGCACACTGATACACAGGCACATGTATCAAGCCCTGTTTTAACACTGTAGTTCCCTTGTAAATCAAACCCATACTAACATTTAGCATCTAAATGTTGCTTAACAGCATATTATTTTGTCAGGGGAAAAAAGTGGACAAAGCAAACATTAAAATGGTCATGCTGTGTCTGTTTCAGGATTATGGTGGGCTTCTTTTTTGTAAAAATCATGCTGAACATTTGATGTAATTCATCACATTGTGATTTTGCATCTGGACAGTGCTGCTCATTTACTGCAAAGAAGAGCTTGTAGTATAAGATGTTAGATGAATATTGTATTTCATCAATGATTTTTGATGTGGACCATCAAACAGAAGCAAAAATCAATAGTTTGCAGGAAATGTCCTTTTGAATTCCATCTACAAAAGCTTTTTCCTTCACTTTTTCACGCTCTAAAACGTGGATGTTAATGTCTATGGATGGGAAGGAAAAGGTGATTATTGTAATAGCGCTGTACAGGAGAGTAGAAGCGATCGTATTCAAGTGTGAGCTTTGACCTTTAAGTATTTACAGAATTAGTTCAAAGGGGGTGGTGGAGAACGCTCTCAGACACAAATCACTTTGGCACTTACATCTTTTGAAGTATTTTATGTGCACTCCGACTCAAAAAGAAGAGAAAAGTCAGGAGGAGACCCTGCGTTTGAAATTGCTGTATGAATATGACACGTTAGTGTTGAATCTCCAGTAAGGACAGACCGACACGCCGCATGTAAAGGCCCCCCCTCCTGCCTGAAAAGCCTCCATTGGACTCCTCTGTTTACTTTGGTAACATGATGGCCTGACTATGTGACACAATGTATGTGATATGCTGAGGAGCAGGACGTTTTTCCACACATCTCTAAGCGGTTGACCAATCAGTACAGCGTCGGCCGGCAGCTAGCCAATCAGAACAGACTTTGCTCTGGTTTCAGACGGAGGGTGAAAAGAGGTGCTGCAGCACAGACAGTATGAGAAAAATAAAGAGCTTTTGGAACATTAAAGCATGGAGACATGTCCCAGTAGAGGAACAAAATACAAATATGAACTGAGTAATGACCAAAATATAACCCTTTAACTTCCCAGTTATGACACATCATCTTAATATTAAATTAGCTAAATGTTAATTTGCATACATATGCAGAACACAGCTAAATAGAACATTGGATAAAGCCAGGTTTAAAATAGTTGATTAATTGACTTTACATATCAAATTGAAAGGTTTCTATTTTCGAAACTCAGAATATGCTTTCGACATGTTTTCACCACCTTTTTATGAATAGTAATGTTACAAAAATCCCACAGTGAATAATACTGTATTGAATGATAATATAAGCTGGCTCTAAGTATGAAAAGTCTAAAGCTTTATCTAATGTTTGGTTGATAAAGGACACATTTATAGACCAGATGGACACATTTTATTGAAATAATTACCCAAATCGTTTTTTTTTCACTAGCCTGAATGACATCATATTATGGAAGCAAAATAGCCTCTCAAAACTCTCAAAATGTATATGGTGGGGAGCTTTATTCAAAGAGAAATGTTTGTAATTTTGCACGCATTACAAGCACAATTGTCATATTCCAAATGCATAAAATCTGAAGGCATTTTTCTAAAAACATCCTGAAAAAAAAGGAACAGAATATAAAGCACACACCATAATAAGCTAAACCCTGGAGGGACGGACGAGAGAGCGAGAGAAATATGTCTAGGATCAGAAGCAATTTAATATGCTGGCTGCATGTAATGTTGAAATTAGTTTTATTCGTTTTGGCAGGGGGATGCCAGAGAGCAAAGCCAGGTGAGGGCCTGTGAGTACACAAGTCTGAAAACATAAACGCTGTAAACCAAAACACAAGCTGCCTATTGGGAGGTGAGAGGAAACAATATTAACACTGACAGTGATGGATGAAGCTCTTTCCTGTAGAGGTCTGATAGATACAGGGCCCTTTCGAGATGAGAGGCACCTCATTCTAGTAAAAGGTGCTTTCCATGTGAGTTTCGCATACAAAGGTAAACCTGCATATGAGCAGCTGTTTCCCAACACCTACCTCTTCCTGATATTACATTTTAATTATACCAAATGCTTACAAAAACAAACATGCTTGTGTTATTTTTTCCTATAAGTTATCATTTTGGAATATCAGTAGAACTCATAATTCAAAATAACTAACTCAAAATAAAGCAGCATTTGAGCTGTGATCCATACACAGAAAACATATCGCAATTGGTGCCATTGGTCTTCCTAAAGTCAATAATGGTAGTGCCATTCAACTTCATTATTTTAAATATCCTGCAGGGACTCCATGAGTTGCAAAACGTAGTCCAATTGCATAGAAGTCTATGAGAAAACGACCCGAGTTTTCACTGTATTTATTTCTCCAGTAAAATAAATCTCACAACTTTATGTTCTTTATTTCTTAATTCAAGTCATATTTGATAAATCATGATGTTAATAAAAAAAAAATGATGGCCCCATTCAGAGTCAAATAGATGATGAAGCATGGAATGCTTTAGGGCCTGGCTATTGACAAGTCACTACCACATGTGGTCGAATGTGGGTGTTTTTCTTTCAATACAAAACCCTGGCCCTTTTTGAATTGTAACATTTATAACTGTCTAAAAAAGAAAGCAAATAAGAGACAGATGTATAGATCATATGGATTTATGACTTATATGTTCTGTTTTATTATGCACACTTTTTTTTGTTTTTTTCCCTCAGAATAGTTCTTCCAGTCGGCGCTTAAATAAGTGCAAATCGCAGGCTCTTGCAGCTTATTGCTTTAATAAACTTGAACTGAGAGCAGTGCACTCGCGCATCATTGAGTGACTGCAAATAGTCTGCCTTGATCTTATTTAAATTTCTCACAGAAAAGAAGGGCCCTCTGCCTGATGGTGTGGGAGCAGGTTATTATGAGGGGCTGTAAATTACCACAGCAGGTAATTGGAGAACATTAGTAGAACCAATAAAGTGGAAGCACTGGCAGATGGTAAAAACAAAAGCCAGATGATGAACAAGTCTCTTGGCAGGCAGCTGTTATTCTTTAGCATTGCTGAGTCCTAAAATCCCCCAAAACCCCAAACTATACACAAAAGTTGCAAATATGTTTTTCATTGGTGCCTGTGTAATGAAAAGAATCATCACATTTTATAAACTTTTTATTTATTTATTTTTGTGCTTTATAGCTTCACCAAAATTGGATTTCAAGCCTGGCTACCCTAAGAGGATCTACAAACACATGTGGTGCAAGAGCAAATCTGTGTGGAAGAGCAAAAAAGATATAAGAGTGAAAATGAAAGTGGTTTAGCCTGAATGGATTTAAGGGCCTGGAAAATAAATGTTAGTGCCCAGTCATTCATCCTTCTCACATACTGTAAATATTCATTTTGAATGGTTTGTCTGTTTCAAGTCAGCGGAAATCTTGAGACATTCATCAGTAGGTGCTCCACTTTTACTCGGTTTCATGCAGCTAATCTATTGTGTGGGTAGCGTTACATTGTCTGATCAGTCATCCACTTCTATTAATTACAGATCCTTGCAAGCGATGACTAAACAATTTCAAACAATACTGCACTAAGAGACAACACAACCCAGTCTCATGGCATTTCGTGTTCACCAACACGATTTTTAATCTATTGATTCGTGTTCACCAACACGATTTTCCCCTTTTTTTCGTGTTGCACAGCACGATTTTAAAAGCAATGTATTTCTACTGGTAATGTGTTTCGTGCCTGCAGCAAGTCTTTTTCTCCGGTCGGGTCGTGAAAGACCGGAAGCTGTGTGGTTCATAAAAACATGTTCTTGCTCAATATCAAGCCACAATTATTGCTTTTTTAAATCGTATAATTTCGGACTTTTGTTGCCGTCTGTGAGGAAAATAAATGGGGCTCAGAGCCTCAGAATACTGAAATCTGTATTTTTTAAATCTTTTTTTCATTCTAATTTGTTATTCTTTTCAAAATAACACACCGTTATTTACTCACCGATAACACACAATTATCCTTGCTTTTATTTATTGGTGTAATTCTTAATTTCATAATCTCGTGCTTTTTTGGCGTCCGTCAGGAACTGAATTTCAAAATAAAAATAACCGGAAACAGACGTAGGCATTTCGAGTGATTACCCAAGATCCTCAGCTATGGTTTAAGCTCGCTGATTGGATGTTTTAGCCGCAATGCATGCTGGGATTTGGTGTTTATATGATATGAAATCCGGAAAACATTTTAAAAGAATAAAATAATACTTAATTCCGAGTGTTCTTGCTTTTCTCTTTGAAAGTCATCACATAACGGCATTGTAATACACGGTTCGGCTACATTACATATTACAGATCTGCCGTAGTTCTTTATTTATAGAGCCCTGATCAGAAGACCTTTGGAAAAACTGGAAGAAATGCCGCCGAAACTGAATACTTGACGTGGATCATAAATATATCAACAATTAAACAACATCTTCAATTTCTCTTCACACAATACGTCTCCTTGCAGTATCAACACTAATTCGGCTGACTTTTACATTTGATCTAATTCATAGATAGGTTATATTTACACCATAACGGTGCACAGCTGATATAAAAGGACTTTTTAAAGATATGACTGATTTTCTTTGAATGTAAGAATGTAAATACTGAGTCTGAAATAGTATAGCAATATGCTGTAAAATGATGTGAAAGCATGAATAAAACTACACATCTTCAGATGTTGTACATACATAAGTGTCCTACACTAATAATACAAAGTCATTATGGCTGTGTGTACCTTGTGTGCACCGCCTAGTGGTTAAAGCACGTTATTGAATTATTGTTTTTATGTGTTATATTTGATGAAAAAAATATTAATAGTACATACTTTCATAGGGTTAGGGTTAGGGGGAAAGTAGAAGGTCTGTGATAGAAATATAGAATATAAAAAATCAAGAAGATACTATAAGTGATCTCTACAATAAAACAGTTTAGTGCAGGATGTACAAAGATATTAATAGGAGGATGTGCAAAACAGAAAAACGAATTAACCTTTATTTAAACATTAAATAATACTTTAGATTAAGTATTCTTTTAAATAAGAAAACAACTTTGGGGGTATACAGATAAATATTAAGCCTGACAAAGTACTTAACGTCTAATATATTGCTTTCCTGCAATGTTAACTATGTTGAAGCACTTATTTTAACTGATATTATACATATGAATTATACTCTTATGTATGTAGATAGAATAAGAAATGTGCAGAATATGACAGTTTAATGGTGGAGGTACACACATATTGATAGATGTCTTGTAATGCACTGTTGAGGAACCTGTGACCCAAGTGTTTCATTCATTGCATAACTACACCGTAGTTGTGTATATGATATGTCAATAAACCTTTGAAAATCTTGAAAGGGATGTGCAAAATAGCCATAATATACAGTCTTTAATTAACTATTAGTAGAGAATAACGAGTAATGAATATACTTTATTACTCGTTTCCATTCATGTCAATTGCAGATAAATGTTTAGTATTCTCAAGTACCAACAATCAAATATCTCTCCTGATTGTTGGCACTTGACAATCACCTTCCCTGAATTTGACTAAGGTGTAACTAAAGTCTGATTTAAGGGTTGTTTATATTTCACATCATTAATCAGAATCTGCAAAGTAACTCAAATAAGTGTAGTGGAGTAAAAATACCAGGTTAACCTCTGAATTGTAGTGGAGTAGAATTACAAAGTAACAATGAGCTGTCATGTGGGTATATATTAATGCTGCGCATTATGGACACAAGCGATTTTCACCCATTTATTAATTATATGTTTTACATTTGATAACACCAATGTGTTTAATACTGGCAACTTCTAATTGTGGGAAAAACGAAAATGTTCAGTAAAGAACACATTACCCATAGAAATACATTGCTTTTAAAATCGTGCTGTGCAACACAAAAAAAAGGGGAGAAAATCGTGTTGGTGAACATGAATCAATAGATTAAAAATCATGTTGGTGAACACTAAATGCCATGAGACTGGGTTGGACAACACCAAGGCACTTATTGAATTGTGTTAATCATTCATCCTTCAATTATCTGTAAAAAAAAGTAAGCCTATGTATATAACGCTTTACTTTTGTATTTATACATTTAAAATCGTACGTTTCACTCGGAAAATTTTAACATAAGATAAAATATTAAAGGACTAAATAAACAACATTTTTCAGTTGGACCTCTGCTCAATACTGATTGGTGCTCACAGGTACGTGACATCATCTTTTTGCATCTGAGCAAACAAAGCACCAAGACAAAAATACACCTACAGAAATCTAAGAAAATACGTTTTAGGGGCCTTTAAGACCTATCTAACTGGTTTCAACTGTGGTTACTAGTGGCAATGGCAAGGGCGTTTAAAGTGCCTGTGACACGAGTTTCCCCCATCATCCAAACCCATCAATTTGAGTAAATATTGTCCCCTTTAAAACCATTACTGAACTGATTTTGGATATTTGTACTTTGATAACCATTAATCTGCCCTTCAATGTTGACCATTTTCTGGATCTTCTCGGGGATTCTTCAAGTCCCGCCAAATTATGTGTGACGTCATTGCGGGCACAGCGCTCCAGCTGCACCGTTCAGGATCCCAGCATCTGCATGTAAACGCACGATGGCGCACACAGCAGCAAGCTCAGACAGCGATGACAGTTTAATTTTGAACGTGTCTGAGAGCTCATATGAGGCTGAAGGATCGGTTTATGTTGTATCTGTTAGAAGTTTAGGAATTAGGTGCGTCAATATGGGCGATCATATGGTCATGTAGCCAGTGGTGGACTGGGACTAAAAATCAGCCCGGGACTCTCGACCGGCCCACTTCAGTACCGCTAGTAAATTGTCAACGGGGGGAGTGGGGGATGTGCTAGTGACTTATCCGACCGGCCCACTTCGGTACCGGCCCATCGGGATTCGTCCCGATGGCCAGTCCGCCACTGCACCCAGCCCAGCCCACGTAAACTGTCAACGGGGGGAGCCTCGCTGCGGGGAAACGGTGGACCTAGTGTCCCGATCAGAGTGGGAATAATAATAATAATCCGTGCATTTTATCCATTAATTTCCCCAACATTGTGGTAAAAAAAACACACGTTTAATCCATGTTGGTGTAGGCCTACTACAACTACAAAAAGCATCGGTTTGTTTTCTCATCAGGAAATGCAGACCGGCTCAAACAAACGATTTTTAATCATCATCCTCACGATCATTTAATCTATCATGTGTTCGCCGAATTGACATGAAAGCACTAATAAATGTAGTTTAATCCACTTGAGTTTACAACTACAAAAATAATCGATTTGTTTTTATATCACATCCGACGGGAGGAAATTCAGCAGCTCTCACTACCGATTTTGAATCCTAATGTAATCATCATCTTCACCACGATCATTTATGTTTATGTTCGCCGAATTGACATGAAAGCACTGACAAATATGAATATACTGTAGTCAACTTCATTAAAACGTTATTAACGTGCCTAAACTCAGTAATTCACAATTTCTACGCATGACAACACACTTTGTCCGTGTTTGGCTCTCTCGCCGCACAGTGAAGCGTTCCCGCATTGACGTCACTTCCGGCTTCCCCCAAAACTTCAAAATGAGTCGAAGGAATTTCCCCGCGATGTTCGAAATTATTGATATTTATCGGAACGGTATCGCACCTTCTTTTTTTAAACTGATGGTTCGAGATGACTAGTAGCCAAATATTTCATTGCACAACAGTTGTTGGGAGGCTGTCACAGGCTCTTTAAGGTTGGACAAAACGTGTATGGACCACTATGAGCGCAGAACAGATCTTTGGTGCTGGTTTGTCAAAAACAACAACATTAGGCTCAGAGTAAACATTGCGTAACATTGTTTTAAAGGTCACTAATGAAACATGCACCAGCTTTTTTTTTTAAATATCCACATAATTTCAATGGAATGGCTATTACTTTAAAATATCTGCAAATCATGTGCAGTATAAAGTCCCATTTACACGGGAACGCAAACGAAACGCAAACGAACCGAATTCGATATCAAAAAAGTATTCCGTTCACACGGATACGGCTCAATAAACGTGTCCCTTCACACGAGACCGCTCGACCCGCTGGAGACGCTGTAGTACATATGCCGGGCCTGTAAGTGGCGCTGTACTTCCACCACAAAATACACCAAAAGCAGCGAAGAAGACCCCCGAGCATGGTTGCCATGGTTGCCTGGTTGCCCTTCTGTTTATTCTCCGCAGTGGAGATTAGCAACATGTAGTTCATGTAGTTCTTCATGTCCACTTGTTGCTGATGGTTGTGGTAGAGGAGCTGTAGATTTTGCACTAACATCTGTATCATGGTCAGTAGCTGTAGCTACTGACCATGATACAGCAGTGAGCAGCAGAGGTGGAGAGAGGCGGGGCTATGGCTTCATCATTATCAGGAAATGATCGTATAGGGCGTACACACGGAGCCGTTTGGCCCCTCAGAGCATTGCGTATGCAGATATATCCACCTTGGGACCCGTTATCGTTTTAGGGGCCCGTTTCCGCGGTTCCATTACGGCCTTGTGTGAACGAACAGACTATATACAAAAGAGAAAAGTAGCAGATACACCCGTTTCGTTCCCGTGTAAACAGCACCTAAATCACTAACATAATCAGCACTTCAGCGAGCTCCAAGGAAAATAAGTGTTTTCCTAACCAAATATGGCATGGACCTATTTTTCATATTTAACTCCTTACCATAGCCTAAGACTGTAGCTTGCTTTAGTTTATACCCAATTTCACAAAATCTAGGAACATTTATTTCAGATTCACTTGACAAAGAAAATGACTAAAGCCCTTAATACTTGTATCGCTCTGTCCAATTGCTCATGCAGTCTAGCAAGTAATACTAATGTGTAGATAGATTTATGCAGAATGTGCAATCCCTCTTTTTTACAAAATAGCAATGACTATTTCCACTCTGAAACGTGTCTTTTGATGCAAATCTTCTGCATCTTATTTCCATGTGAGGCACTATTATTGACCAGATGCAATCTGGAGTGATCTGAAAGAAAGCTAGGAGGAGAATTAATTGATAGGTGAGCAGTGACACATACTGAGCTGAGAGTGGGGGAATGCTTCTCTAATTTATCCTCTTTCATGTCTCCTTTGTATGCTCCCTTTCAACCCTGTTGAGTATCGTAGCATGGCTCCGGCTCCTCAAGGTCTTTATAGACAGCAGGTGGTCACAACACCCACGCCAGCACTAACCCGTGTGCCGTCGCAGACATACATCAAAGCTGATACTCACATCTAGAGGTGTTTGTTTATCCCGTAGCAGCAAGATATGCATTGAACAGACCTTGATTTTAAGCTTGCTGGAAACATTAGTTCTCTGCAGCTATAAACACACAAGTCCTACTTTCAACTCCGGCACCGTGATCATCTGTGCTGTGTTTTTGTTCTGCTGCAAAATCAAACGGCACTGTAGTGCATATCAAGAGGGTATGATTTGCCAAAAAAAAAAAGAAACATTGTTTGTTGCCATGTAATCTCTTTTTGTCAGCTAGCCTTTTGTGGATTTCATATGCTCCATTAGTTCACACTTGTTTTGGTTCTGGCAATTGGTCCAAAAAAGAACATTTAAACAAGAAACAACCAAAACATGGATATAAGTAAAGTTATCCGAAATCATATGCCAAAATATAAAATATTTGTTTATCATTTATTATTTTCTTAATTACAAGGCAGTTATATGAACATGCTAGAGAATGCAGGACTAAGAGGACTAACATTCAGTAAAGGTTCAACTACCCATTGCAGGGTTGCAGAGGGATAATGTGTCTCAATGATCTAAGCAGCTATAATGCAATTTGTCAGTATTTTATCATATTTTTTTATTAAAATGTTCTTACTTTGGCAATGTTTCTGATAAATGGCTAATTACATTAAGATCAGAGTTGATCCTTCATAGATCCTTCATAGATTGACACAATGTGATTTCGTTTTCTTTCACTAGTTAGCAAACACTTAGTGTATTTTCAGCATTTTTGCTATCAAACATAAAAGTACAATTAAAACAAGTTATGTTTAAGGTTTTACTCTTACAAATGTTTGATCATTTCATAAGCATTTTAAGAACTGGGGCTGCCTGGCAAAACAGAGATATATAGTAGTTTATCATCAGCATAACAGTGATCTTTGACATAATGGAGATAATAAGATATTATTTTGTTTAATGTTTGACCTGTTTTTCTATTGTTTGCTGGTGATTATACTCAGAATTTATCAACAGTAATTATTTGTATTTTAAGCAGAGTTTAAGCTCTGAAAGATTTGACTGCTGCATCCCCTGGAAGCTCACAGCCATATGACAAGAATATGCAATGCATTTTCAGCCTTTCTGTTCCCATTAAAAGTTCAACAGAAAAGTTCAGACAGTAGCAAGTCATAAACAAATCTTGAAATTACTTCATGGCCACATTTAACAATGAAAAAGCTTATCAGCATTGATCTGTATCCTCTGGCAGGCTACACAAACATGACCCAAAAACTTCTCTCTTATCTGTTTTCAAAGTGATATGGACTGACAGTAGTATCAACCATGAAGCAGGGTGAATAATTCAGTGTATTTTTTTAAAGGACACAAAGAGTAGGGGAGTGACAACTTGTCAGCGGGAGATAAACTGGGCGGATGAATGACAGACGGAGAAAATAAAAGCGTGCCAGTGGTGAACCACTGCTATCTACTTTCCTAAAGCGTCCTTTTATTTGTGTTTATCCGTTTAACTTTCTTATTTTTTTCTCCTTTTATTTTGAGTCTCAAAAGGAACACACAGATCTTTTTCCTGTAGATTTGTTTCCTGTATGTCACATAGGAGCTAAAGCTGAGTTCAAAAGGGGGCATGGGGAGAGAGGTGAAGAGCTATTTAATGGTAACTAACATTGGCTGCTTATGCCTTTGGCCACAATGTGACTCACTTTAGCTCCCCTCAAAGAGCACTCTGACCAAGTATGTCCAACACGGCAGCCATGCTGAAGAAGGTTGAAGGGGAGTCACACGGACAAGACAGGAGGAAAAGGGTGCAGAGCGGAACTAAGGGAGCGGCCAGGAGGCAGGTTCTGCTCTGATTTGACAGTTTATGGTCAGTGCATTTATCACAAATGTCATCTTTAATCACTGCTGAGTTGTACCACATAGCCCACATTATGAAATTGTATAGGAAAGGTCTGAATGTAGGCACCAGTGAAATGTACGTATTTGACACTATTTTGTTATCGAAAGCAATGTATCAGCCAGTGATGAAAACCAGTGACTTTCAATATACTAGTTACATGAGTACTATAATATAACCCTATTTATTTAGTGTTCTTAGTGTAGTAAGAAAAGTTCTGTGCAATCCATGTAACAGAAAACCTCATTTTCAAAACCCAATTATACAAGTATATGTTATGTGGTGATTTGTTTGGGATTAAGCCACATGTATAAGGATGTTTTAAAGAGGACATATTATGCTCATTTTCAAGTTCATATTTGTATTTCGTGCTTCTCCTGTGACATAATATATAACATAGCATATCAGGTGCAATATGTTGGAAAGCTAGCCAATCCCAGAACTAAATAGTGACGTCTTTATGTAACTTAAGTAAACAAAGTAGTCAAATTGTGGCTTTAAGGTGTGGGAGAGAAACTCCCTCTGATGTGAACTTACAAACTTGCAGACCATAAGACACAACAGGAAAGGGACAACTCAAAAACCCCAAATAAATTATTTAAGTATTATTTATATAAAGTTCTGTTTTTTTTTTTTTTTTCAATGTTCAAATAAGGCCTCATATCTGAATCTGTGTTGCTGTGTCCCTGGCTCAAGAAAAGCACAACTGTGTGACGCATCAGAGTTTTTTTCTGCCGTCACATGGTTTTCTATCAATGACTTGAACTTCAGAAGTAGCTTAACTTATCTCTAACTGCCTGCATATTCCCTCACTGTGCGCTCTAAGCCATATGTTATGTTCTCTTGCACTTTATATGTCGTAGCTGCTACATTGTACTGCCATGTGGTAAATGCTTGTATATGCTGCTCATGCTCTTTCTGCATATCATGTATTTATTTTTGCTATGTATATAAATGTCATGTTCTTAAATGTTGTATGTGAGGGACTACGGATGGAAATTAGCTAAAAGCTAACATCCGGCATATTTACATTTTGAAGCATTAATTGTTAAAAATGTTCATCAATGTGCATTGTCCCTCTTCAAATAAACGATTAAATGAATATACATGAAACGTTACTCCCTGACCTTAGGATTTAAAAGGGCAAAGAAAATCACTTTTACCATAGTAATCCATATTGGATTTAGATGTTTTTTTGTTAATCCATAAACAGATTAAGTTGGATATTTCTGTTATGAGATATTCTATGTTCACAATATGCTGCCTTTCTTAGAGATTGCACTTAAAGCCCAGTGGGAAACAATACAGTACATGTTTTATGAAAATCGAAATGATCTCTGGCATGAAATGAAGCACATTAGTACACATGGTGCCAATTACATGTGGCAGTTACGACATTGCTCTTAAAATAACAATAACATTGTGCTTTGCAAATTTTTTTCCGAGCCAATATATCGATATTGGGAAAATCATTTGCATACTCTTATAAACTGGATCACCGGCTGTATGCTTGCGATATGGTCATTTAGAGGCCTTAAAATGTATAATACCAAAATCTGGCACAAAATACAATGTATTTTCTAGTATCAGTCCTACATGTATGTTTGCCATTGAGTGGGGGAGCGAACGCTTACTGTACCAAAGTATATCTGGTGAATGTGTACATTTGCTGATAAATCTGAACAGTCGTCACAGTGGTGCAAGGTTAAGCGGTCTCTAGCAGCACGGTGGAAAATACAACCCCGGTTTGATCCCTTAAATCCTGGCAGATCTACCAGCACAGGGGAAAAACATTCCAGCCAGCATTACTGGAAACAGATACTATGTGATACACATTGTCCCATTGTTAAATGTTTGATTAGCTCGGCCTCCTGTGGAAAGAGCTTTTCCATTCGGTCACCTGATATGTGTCCCTTCTTTGGCGGGGATAAATGAAATAGACACATCATTGCAACTAGCATTTAAACAGAACATATCGTAAAATATACCTCACTATGTGCCAACTAACCAACTAACGATTTGTGAAATAAGGCAACCCAGTAAGTCTTTTGTGGGCTGCCTGAATTAGAAAAGATGGGATTTAACAAGACATTCAGATGTTCCCTTCCTATGTCACATACAGGCTCATTAGAATATGCTGCAGACTATCTGAGTATCTCCATCCATGGCTTGAGAACTATAATTGCATTTTTTTCTCACAAGCCAATCAGAGCAGACTGGACATTCTCAAGAGGGGTTCTTAAAGAGACAGGCGCAACAACAAAGCGTTTCAGACAAAAGAGAGTATGCATGTATTTTCAGACAGAACAAAAGAGAAAAGAGTGTTTTTCTACTTTGAAATAGAAACAACAAATACAACCTTGAACCTGTAAAAGAGCTTTATATGTGCACGTTTTCAGATTGCCCCTATATTTAATATTTTGGAGATAAGAATATATTTCCAGTGTATACTTTCACTAAATTCAAATGATTTTGATGTGGTTGCAAAATGGCATTGCATGTTTTTGAAAAAAGACAATGCAGCCAGTCTTCAATAAGGCCAGAGGGCATAGTGGCACCAGCAAGCTGTGACTTAAATACTGAAATTAGAGAGAGTCACTATTTAGAGCTTGTTACAGCATCACTTGTCGTATCTACAAAGTCGGCCAGCAGCCTCACATTGTTCCAGCTCCCTCTGTCCCAGAGGCAGGTGAATAAGCAAGCAGTCCGACACATCAGTGTGTCAGTGCTGCGAGCCGTGCCAACCACAAGGTTAAAAGACGGCAACCTTTATGTGCGGCTGTTCACAAAGAGGTTATGATAATCCTGATCTTAACTCAACATGAAAGGGTTGTTATTTTCATTTTGAAGCAACATATCACCATAGTTGCATTGCTTCTCCTGAGGGAAATACTAATTCAGAGATTAGTGCACCTTGCCAACCTTATTTTAGTATTCTGGACTCAAAACACAAACACACATCTCTCTGCCCCTCAATTTTTTGAGGTAGATGTTTTTGAAAACATGTGCGTGCAAATGTAACACATTGACTTCAAGCATAATGAATCCACAGCAAAGTTAACTAAACATAAAGTCCACTGGGTTCCCATGTATTAATCAATCCTGTGTCGAGTTGAATATTAAAATAATGATTTATTTATTTGCACCAATACACTGGAGATATTTTCTCTTGTGAAAATATTTCTCATTAAGAGTTGTTCTTTCCCCCGATTGGGATTAATTAAACCTACTGTGGAACTGTTGCAATTTTCTAAACCCAAGAAACAGCCACTGCACTGCACAGTCGATGCTCTCTGCCATTCCGTATCTATCAAGCTTAGCGTCAATGGTGCTGATGGCCGACTCCCTAAATCGAGGTCTGTGGATGAGGGACGTGTCGGAAAGTGCCAGACTGGCAATCAACTACTTGTGAGAAAGTTCACCCAGGGAGCACAAGCTAGGATTGGGATATTTAACGTATTATAATAACAACACTTGCCTAACACCTTACAAATGTAAGATTGACATGCTCTCCTCCCTAAACACATATGTATTATGAGATCATGTATACTGTGTAGCTAGGCTGTCTCTTTTATACTCTTTTGTATGCAGGTTTGGTATACAGCAGTAGCCATGACCTGCAGACCTGGCCTGTAAAAGTGTTCCGCTTATCAGCTGTGAATTTATGTCAGCATGTGTAGCGCAACAGCTACATTTACAGATAAAACCATCTATCTATCTGTGCCCGATGGCTGAGGACAGAGAGTTTAGGTCATGTTGCTGTTGTCGTAAAGAGATAACTGATGGAGCGATGACCCTACGACGTCACAGGGATTGGCAGAGTTTTATGGGCCAGAAAAGGTCACTGGAGCCATAAACAACATCAGGTGCCCAGTGAGCAGGCAAGGTTGTTGATTAAAACTCCAGAGTTTCTCTCATAACTTCCCGTGGATACCTTAAAAAGAAACTCATCGACCAATCGAGCCATTTTATAACTCAGACACACACGGTGGTTGAATAAAGTGATAAAGCAGATAAAAAGGTGATATTTGAGGCAACAAGTAGCGAAAATACAGCGAGAAAAAAAAGACAGGAAGGAAAGCGCTATTTCATACCGTCTGAAATACAGTCGGTCGCACAGCTTGTGAACAGGGTAGATTAGCGTCATCAAAGATCTTTCAAAGTGCAGACTGCTGAGCTTCACTGCGTTGGCAGCATTGCCATCTGACAGATTTAGATAAGGAACTGATTGCTTTACAGTACTTTTATGTATGTTATTCCTGTGAATGTTGTCATGTTGAGTACATAGGGGAAACCAATGTGGGTCACATCTTCATTTTAGATATCATCTAATGGAAATAAAAATGTCTGTCCGGAAAGATTTGATTCCCCGTTCAGTTATGGAGGGCAACATTGTGTGGATTTATCTTGGCAAACATAGAGGTAAGAAACAACAGATGGAATACTTGTATCCATGTCCCCCATGAACACAATCGTTTGCAGATAACACCATGTTGTACTTTACCGTGAGTCTGTAAAGATCGACATTACAGTGACAATAAAAGTCAAGGTCTTTGTTACAAGTGGAGTATGAGTGTTGAACGTCGAGCTAAGTGTCTTTATCACATGAGGACACATTTTCCCCTGAGATGACCTTAATGATGATGGATTGATAGAGACCATCCATAGATTACAATAGCCTTTTGCTCCAGTGAGGTGAAGTACAAATAGAAGGAGTCACAAGTTTGGTTGTGAAAATGATAAATGTTAAAGCTGTTAGTGAGACATTGAGAACAGACATTTGCATTGACTTTGCATAATGCTGATGCTGCACAGAGATGCACAATGCATTTTGTTCCGTTTGTGATTGAGTGCAATTGTCAGGCTATGAGCTGGAGTGTCATAAAATACATGTTTATTGAGCAAGGCAGCCAGTCTCAGACAGGCGTAGATTGGGGGATCAGTTATGCTGTAGACAGCAACAGCAGATGGTTATGTGACTCATTCAAAAGAGAGCGATTCACAACAAATCTGAAAAATATTGACTTTATAAATAAATAAACCCATATCTTGCCACAATCAGAACTTTTAAATGTGTTAAAATGTGTATAAAAACCTAATCATGGTTTCAAATAAAGCGCCAGTCGTGTCTGGGCTGAGAATGTATATAAATCCTTAACACAATAATAGTATACTGTCACATTTTGTTGCTTGATTCTGGTCTATTGATGATCTCTGAGATATGCCACCGAAATATGGCTGTCATTGGCAATCTGTAGTTTTGTTTTCTCAAAAAGGCTCTTTGTTCTTCACGCTTATCATCCACTTAAGCGCGGAGGAGGGCTGTTATCAGGCCAGAGTATTGTAATTGATTCAAACTATTGAGAGGGACAAAAGGACAAAGGGAGTTAGTAAGACAGACAGTGAGCGATGTTTGGAGGAGATGATGGCAAGAGAAGCCCTGGCCATCCAGCAGAATTTTAATTACTGCAGGCAGCAGCACTTCTCACAGACTAATCTCCTCCACAGTAGGATTTATAGGCATTACTGATTCTGACAAAGTGATCGCTCAGGGAGAGATAAAACATTACAAAATAAAGCATGAAAATGGATATGAATAACACTTCATCCTCAAGGCAAGGTTGTTTTAATGTTTGTCTCACTGAACTCAATTGCCTATTAACAAATCGCTATGGATTCTCACATGAATTCGTAAGAACAAGGGTTTGTTTGTTTGTGGTTGTAGAGGCTTAATGAATATATTTGATTACATTGGGAAAAATTGAACTACACTGACATTTAATAATCAAGCTCTTTTGTTCCAAACAAACTTGACTTTCAGTGTGACTTTCCTCTGCAGCAAGGTTAATGCCATTTTAAAGCTGACGTGAGTGTGAAGTAGTAATGATGAATTCTACACAAGCTGTGATTTCTTACGCCTGCGGTTAGGACATCCAGCTCACCCCCTCCTCTCCATCCCTCTTTCCCCTTCCTGACATTTCTATTATTAAGAAACAGCAACTCTGGGGTAGCATGCTACTCTTGCCGCACTATATCCCCTCCAACTTAATCCTCCTGGCATAGCCAGCTCTCCTTCCTCACACACGCCAAACTATTTAATATTTAATCCACTTTAGATGGGATTACCACGCTACGGGTTAGTTGAACATTTTGGCAAGGGGACGGGCTTATTAATGGTTATGATGCATGGCGATGTTTATCTTATTTCCCTTTGGCTATGAAATGGAACGCCAGTTGATTGTGCTTGTTGACGGTGAACAGGGATTGATGAGGGGTCTAAATCTGCAGAGAGAGTTCCTAATGAACAAATAAATCAAATATCTCTCTAAGATTGAGCCACTGTCTCATCACCTGGATGGTAAAGTCACACCACATCAGACTTACTAAAGAAGATGATCAAGGGCATAATTGAATTGCAGTAAACACACATATAGTGCCGAATGCCTCACCACCCACACAACCGGAGCTATCACCTCAGTGGGAAGAGACTTTAATTTCACAGCCTCAAGACAATTTCACAGCCCGCCATCTCCATATGTTAATCTACAGAAATGTAATTTCCGTTATTAGTGACAGTCCTTCGGCCACATGCTCAACCACGCACCATTCCAAGACTCAGACATACCCAGAATGAACACATACATGCACGACATTTAAGTGTGAGAAATTCAGAATGGATTTATTCAGCTGGTGTATTTTTTAAATTAGGCGCTTATAACTTTGGATTGACAGTCAGTTTCAAAATGGTTCTCTGCATAGCAAAAGTATACTGTGACTGCTTTGAGCAAATATGTGGGATTGTGTAACATACTGCAGAACTCGTCAAGCAGAGCACATCATTCCAAGTATTTGTCTTTTCAGAAGAACTGATCCATTGAAGCAAAACTCTTAGGTATGATTAATGCTTTGAGTACAACTTCCCATATATCTGCATTGTTGAGATGTTTCCTTTCATTTAAGTCGTTTGTCTGCAGGGAGTCTTGCTGCCAATCTCGCAGATATGGAGTATTGGGATCCTTACTGCAAAACTCAGGATACCATCTTGTGTGATCAAACTAAAAGCAGAGGCCCCTCTGGAGGCATGTCTGTCTAAGAATAGAAACAAAAAGTTCAACAGAATAAATCTTGTGAAATTAACACGGTGATAGGAAACCAAACTGGTTTCAAATCACTCCACAGTCAACCATCCTAATATATCTACCCCTGTGGTACCTGCAGGAAACCTGAACATTGCCAGCAGAATATATTAAGGCAAAGTCATGTTTTGCACAAACAAACCCTTGGGTTATTTTCTCTAAAATCTATTGAACTGCTTTCTTGTTACTCCAGGTTATTGTATTGTGCCACTTTGCATTCTGCCTCACAGGAATGTAGGAGTTTGCAATATTCCCAGCTTAAATTTCCACTCCCAGACATCACAGCGTTTTATTGCACACTAACCCTAACGCCAAATTTACCAAAAAAACAATGACAAACTGGTGTGTACACACTTTTGAACACTCAGCACTGCAGCCTCCACCATTATAGGCTTAGTGTTCATTTGTAATGTTTCCCCTTATAACTTTTGTACAGAGAAGATGACTTTCATTGCAGCCTACTAATCACATTGGGGCAAAAAACAGGTTTTTATTTGAAATTGAGTTTTGATAAATATGGGCAAATATCCTGTATTTTTAACTGTCTTGATGTTGTTTAAGGTTTCTCATTTACAATATGCACTTCTAGAGTTGTGTGATGTAAGACAACAGCTTCTTCATAAAAGTTGTTGTCGATGGATTTGCCCAAAATATACAAGTGGGACCTATGACTTTGGGTGGTGTTCCATTTGAATTATTCTATGACGAGTTTGCTACTGTAGATGTTATAATTCTGAGTTGTTATAACACTGACTTAATATGATTTGTTTTCACAGGGAAGATAACTCTTCCGATGTACTAACCAAAGTTGTACAAGTTTGTCCATGTTCATGCAATGACTGTAGGCACAAGAGATTTTTTTCACTTCACCTGACACGACCTCGAAGTTATGAAGTGGGAGGTAAGAATTTTTGCAGAATAAGCTGATGCTATTTACCTATGTGCTTTAAGGCTTCCAGATACCAGGTTTGGCTTATTCTCCCTATCCCACAACTTACAATTTAAGGTTTTTGAGTTGGTTGCAGTAATGTGCAACAGGGAAGGCGAGATGATTAGGTATTTGCCTTGTTTGCTCGGCTTCATAGGGTCACTGGTCACACTTTTTGAATGTGGTTTAGAAAAAAGTTTCATGTGGAATTGGGAACCTGTAGGAGAGGGATTTAGATGTCGCCAACCGGCCAATAGGATTATTGTGAACTGCGTGAGAGCTCAGCACACCAGCATGAAATATGAGATTTGTAATGTAGAGATGTGGACTCAAAACAAGACATTTGGGAATGCCCACTGGCCTCCTTTCCTGAGCTCACATATGATAAGCCGCAACTGTCGTGTCTTGAGCCGCCGAGTTGGTGCGTGACATGGCCTCATCTGGCCAGGGTAACGGGCCATGACGTTTTCACCCCCCTCTCGCCAAGAGGATCCTTCTTCTATCTTCTCTCTCCAAAGCCCCCGTGGCCTGAGAGCACCGTCAGCATGCGGCAGTCAGCTGAGCCTGATTGAATTAACTGACACAAAATGGATTCTACTTACTCAACCTGCCAGACAGATCCTGAACGCATCACCAAAAGGCTTTGAAACCAGGCAATGCGGGCGTGTGTCTCATACAAGCTTTCACTAGAATATAAGGATGCAGTGGCTCAGACAGCCATTAGGATAAACACATTCTCAATGCGACACCAAACACAACTGGGGCGACTGTAAAATATAACAACCCTCAACCGTGGCATGAGTTCTCAGAGAAGGTTTCTTGTTGCTATTTGGCATTAAAGGCAGGGTTGGTTGTTTGAAGTAAATGTACGCGTTTCCTAGCAATGGGGCGGTGGAAGCCTGTCGGGTTAGGAAAGCAGGCTTATGAGTGGAGGTTGATTGGAAAGCCTGAGCTGTGGAAATTAATTAAAAGCTCTTTCCTGTGGTTGCAGCAGGCAAGCCCTCAAGCATTAGTGAACCTCATTTCATGAATTGCATATAACCCCCCCATTTCCTTACAACTTTTACCCCAAGGGTGTAAATGAATGTGAGCTTTAAGTCAACACACCTGGTAAAATAAAATGAAAACTTCCTCTGGAATCTACAGCAACATCCACCATTAGCGTAATAAATATGATGCTGGAGTGCCTGGAGGAGAAGTACACTATGATCAAAATACTCAAGAGCACTAATGGATGTTTAGACCAGTGTTGTTGTTCAATTCGGTGCACTCTAGGCCAGGGAGCGAAAAACACATTCATTTTCAGGGTTGCTTAAAGCCAGATGTTCCACTTACACGTTCGTTATATGATTAATATGCTATGCAGATTCCATTTCTATTTGATAAAAGAAAGAGAATGTCAGGCAAGAGAGGTTTCTTTTGTTAGATTATGCATGTGAAAATCTACTGTATGGAGAGACCCTATAGCACTCCCTGTTTGAGAATCACCTAGAAGTGGTAGCTGTATGTTACCAGACACACCAATCACTTTTTCTTCACTCAATTAAGTGTTGCAGCCTCCACAATGAGACATACAGTCGAGAAACCAACATTTGGAACAACCGTGGAAGATGGGTGTGGGTTTAGCCTCAGGGATTGACTCATTGATTCTCTACAGCCCTTAGGCTGGCTTTGAGAGCCACTAGCCAGGTTTCTAGGGCTCTCATTACCGACGCGTACATGTAAAGCTGTTCACTGCTGCCTGAAGCTGTCTGCGCAAGAACCCTAAATTGAGCGCTGCAGTGAGGATGATGGATAGCCTTGTCGGGGATACAGATGGTTCCTGCAGGAGGTCCGACTCCCCTTTGGGACAAATCAGCTGGGCTGATAGGACCACATGTTGACAGCCAGAACCTCTTTGCAGTGTAACATAAGGCACCACAGAGCCATCTATAACTGCCTGGAGACCATGTACATCTCTAACATGCTGCTGTAGTACCACAAAATCAATAAAGCAGTGGAGTGTAACACTAACAGCTCAACATGTGTCAGCCAATCCTAACTAAGCATAGTCATGTGATGTGAGATCCCCTGTGAAAACTCATCCCAACCAAACGTTCTCTACTGTGCCATACTGATACATAACTATAAAGTGAGTTTAAGTAAAAGTATTATAAAGCATGTCAGCAATATGAAATAAAATGAAAGATAATCTATTATTTAACATGTTAGCATTATAACTAGGGATGCACGATATTGGTTTGTTGAAACCGACACCGATACCGATAACTTCTCAAGACCGATACCGATAATAATATAATATATATATATATTAAATGTACCTGTAGTTTTTACACACCTGGTGGTAAAAAAAGACTAGTAGTGAGCAAATGACATGAGCATTACTACTATGAACAAAACAAAGCCAAGAACAGTTTTGACTCGTCAAGCGCCATCATTTCTATGATGAAGTTAGAGATCGTTTTAGCCCTGGGGTCGTCTCTGGCAAAGTTCTTGCCTTTTTTAAAAGCCTCGTCGATAGGTAAAAGCCCCGGTACCTTTGCAGCTGGCTTTGGATTCGCCGCTAGTTTAGCAGCGCAGGCGTCTTCGTACGCTTTTAACACACCATCGTAGCGATGGCGATGTTTCAGGTGACTAATCAGGTTGGAAGTATTATAGCTCGTTGCCTTTTTCCCTCCTCGTGGAACTTCTGCATTGCATTTGTTAATACAAATAGCAAGCGAACTATCTAACTCTGAAACTTTGAAATAGTCCCATACTACCGGCGACATGTTTGTTTACTGCCCTGGCTTCACGGCCGCACACCATTTACGTCACAGCCAGGCATGAGTTAGGGAGCGCTGGATTTGTGAAAAACTCCCCTCTTCCTAAACCACTAATACCACAGTACTGGCAAAACGGGAGGAGCCGAGTGAAAAACAAGCGCCCCTCATCCCAATCCACCCACACCGCAGTATTTTTTTCTTTTTTTTTACCCAAAAAATATATTGTATATTATCGGGCTATTAATACTTTTATCGGATTTATCGGGATGACGTCATAATTCATAATTATCGGACCGATAATTATCGTGCACCACTAATTATAACTCAAATGGGCATCAGTCACTTTCTGTGACGTCCAGCTCCATAATGCATTATCCTACTGATAATGCAGTACATTCTGCCTATAGCACTGTATATACCATCATGTGTGTGTTATGATGTAACAATAACTCCCAAAGTGGTAATATATTATAATTTTTTTAAGTAATACATTATCCATTAAGGCACAGGCAGATATAAAACATTACAAGCAGGTAATAATGTAAGTCTCTATCGGTGGGCCATGTTGGGAGTGGCTATATACAGGACCGTCCTGTACACAACGCCAAATGACTATATACAGGACCGTCCTGTACACAACGCCAAATGACTATATACAGGACCGTCCTGTACACAACCCTCTGAAATGGCTATATACAGGACGGTCCTGTATATAAGGTCTCTGAAATGGCTATATACAGGACCGTCCTGTAAACAGCTCTCTGAAATGGCATTTCAGAGAGCTGTGTACAGGACGGTCCTGTATATAGCCATTTGGCGTTGTGTACAGGACCGTCCTGTATATAGCCTCGGCCGTCAATGTTTGCTTTAAGTGAAGTGAAATAAAGCAGTATTTCATATATAATTAATTATAAAATGTCAGTCAGTGAAAAGATACAACTTTGAAATGCTTTATATTGTGTTTTGATTATTGTTTTAAAGGTTTATATATATATATATATATATGTATATATATGTATGTGCTTTATTCATATATTTAAATAGTGCTATAAATTATATTATTCCCAATGCATTATATGGGTGTCATAAGTGTATCCAACAAAGCATATAAGTAACACTGAGAATAACAATAATTGTAAAACAACTTATTGTTGATAATAAGTTTTCATATTGTATGTCATAGAATAATCAAAACCATACATTATTTTATGTTTATGTTTATTAAGGATCCCCATTAGCTTTTGCTCTCGTCAAAAGGGGTCTGACACTTAAAACAATACAACAATAATACGAATTTGTATTGTATTTGATCATGATAGACTAACAATCTCACACTGCTTCCTTAGAATGAATGTATGTCCGATTTCAGGAGAACTACTGAATGTGCCACATGCTCACAGTGCAGGGCAGCTACATAAATAAAATTAAGCAAGTGCTGTAGGAATATCTGTCCTGTATGTCACTTTGATGAAGAGAGCAGCAGAGTGCTGCATGATGGAGTGCACAAGGAGTGTGAGTGAGGGCTCAAGGGTCACATGTCTTTGTGTCCTGCCCTTTGAATATAGGCCTTGGCCTCCTGCTCCCACTGGCCCTGGCCCTCCTGTCGGTACACAGGTATAGCTAATCAGAGACGGTGGCATTGGGTCTATGCAGCCAGCCCTGAATAAAACATGCAGCGAAATAAATGTAATCAAGAGGGGGCATCTGCGGCTGTCTCGGGCTGCCGGTACCTGCACTCCAGCTATTATCCACATGTGTCCTCATACTAATGACACGCCTAAAAGGAGGCAGAGGGCAACCTCTTTTCATAATCAAAGTGTTTTTTATTCATGACATGTCTATTAATTAGTTTGGAATAGTCGGCACCATGTGCTCAGGAGAATTTAAATTGGCTGAAGAGGATTTGCCCTTTCCCTGTTGAGCCAATGATTTCCTGGCAAGTGTTTGTAACCAGGGAGGGACAAAGAGGGGGAGAGGAAGAGACAAGGAGATAGAAAGGGGAGTTGTTTGTGTGTGTGTGTGTGTGTGTGTGTGTGTGTGTGTGTGTGTGTGTGTGTGTGTGTGTGTGTGTGTGTGTGTGTGTGTGTGTGTGTGTGTGTGTGTGTGTGTGTGTGTGTGTGTGTGTGTGTGTGTGTGTGTGTGTGTGTGTGTGTGTGTGTGTGTGTGTGTGTGTGTGTGTGTGTGTGACTCATAGAGCCTATAAATCACTAGGGGCATCTCAACTCAAACTGTCTTAAGTGTTTGTTCTGTTTCAATGTATTTAAGCTAGGTGTGTTTATTTGTGAGAAGACACACAAACACAGTTGGATCCATAAGGCAATGTAACAACGATATGCAATGCATACAACGCATTATAAACATACTTAAAATGCGTTATGTTCATGTAGTGCTGGGGTTACGAGCACAAGCAGCTTTCGTTATGCTTAAAACAGTAGCTATAACACATCGTATATATTTTTTAATAAAACGGACAAGTCAAATGAAGCAATCTGATTGGTTCTTAGCCGTGATATACTGAGCGTATACCACGGGTAGAATTGTAAATTACTTTTCACAACAAGTCAGTATCCCTCCGCGTCTCAGAAAAACAGTATACAGTTGGGCTGAAAGGGCAGTAACAGGGCAGAAACCCTTCTTTTTACGCAGCGGTCGACATAGACATCAAACGGCAAAACATATTCAGTGTGCAGTTCCTTTGGCATTAGGGCAGGGATATCTAGATACTTTCCAAGGTTTGACATAATGAATTGTGCTACTTTTAAAGCAAGCAACGATGTTTTCAAATATGTAATCAAAGGTCCGCAAAAACGCTATCGACCAATCAGATTGATTTGACTTGTCAGTTTTAGAAATATATTTACATTTCTTCCGTTACGAAACAAACTTACAAAGCATAAGATAGAAACATTTAAGATTAACTTCGATTTACTATGGAGGAGTGGATTGAGGAGTGCCTATCTCCAGAAGAAGAAAAAAAAGCACCTAAATGACGACATGCAGAGCTAAGTGAAGAGCAGGTAGAAGTACCACCATTCAAAAGCTTTCTGATGCGGGTCTTGAAACAAAGCAGATAAATGATGACCGTTAGTGGCCACAGGTGCGAAAGCTCTCTCCAGAGCTACTGGAAGCCGAATCTCGGGGACTGGAGAAAGTGGAGCAATATTCTCGCCACGCCAAGCAACAGGGCAGCCTAGATTAGAACAACCTCAACCTATACAAGTAACCACGTAAGCCATTCTACTGATGCTGGACAGTTTTTCAGTGGGTGCACAATAAACGGCAACATACAATGAATGTAAATAAATAGCCAAATAATGGATCAACGCTCTCTGTCTAATATGTTCGCTAGCTGTTAGTGTTGTTGCATAGCAACCACCTCGCTCTATGTTTCGTGCAGAAGGCAACGGAGGGACTATTTTATTTTTGAACATCATTATTCACCAATAAAAACTATTTGAATTAGAGTGTGTATTTTTCTTTCATATTGCCACACTTGGTAACCGTTTTATAAAAGCAATAGCTCACTTCAGGCTGTGATATATGTACATATACCACGGCCTGTCGTGAGCTATTGCTTAATCTTAAACCCGCCCCCCACCCGATACCGGGGGAAAACGCGTCACTGCAGGAGACAGCGTCTGGGGGCTTCTTAATATTTAAAAACCTATGACTGTCTTATACTCAAATAACGGGAAAAAACTCAGCAACCTGACGATATGAGTCATTTTTACCGAAACAAAACAAAAGTCTCACAAGAAGCGTTAGCATTAGCCCTTAGTGAAAACAGGCTGATGCTACTTCCGGTGCTAACTAGCAAAAAGGATCTTTAAAACTTAATATGTTCTGCGCAAACTACATATCATCTGAAAGCTGATACTCCACAGATTATTTTTGATATCAGTATCATCACTGTAGGACACGAACTCATTGAGCTAGCAGCCAGAACAGAGCAAGAAAACAACAACAGTGTTCTAAACCATAACAATAATTATGTCTCACCGTTGCTGTTTTGTGATCAAAAGTCGTGTTCAAGGGAATAAAAACGCTGCTCAAGGTTAATCCAATGTCTCTTAGTCACTTTAGAATTGTTGCTGATAATCCATCATTACATTCATGGCCGCAGACTAGGTATAAAGTTTTTCAGTCCAGGCTCCGGCTGTCTCACGTGCTGTTTACGCAAGCCTCTCTCTCCTTGACGTAAGTGTTTAGCGGGGTTTACTAACTCCCCCTCGATTCTATTGGCTCTAAAGTTTCAAAAAAGGTGTCAATCACCCAAATCGACCAATGGGTTCCAGAGATAGGATCCTGCATAGTATGAATAATGCCAGCAGCAGCTGCTTTACGCACATGACGTAGCACCGCCAGCCGCACAACCAGCACAGCACAGCAGCAACGAACACAGCAAATAGAGAACACAGCAGGCAACCCTGATTATGAACTTCAGGAAAGGTATGTACTCTCTCTGTTTGTATCTATTAGTTGTGTATTTGGTGTAATCTATAGTAATTCCACACTCGCAAAATACAAAATGGACGCCGCTTTGTTGTTGTAGCGTTATCGTTCCGTGAGAAACATCATGTTGGTGAACGTATAAATAGATTAATTGTATTTCGTGACTATAACACAGCAGTATATAAAGAAAGCTGTATTGTATATCAACCCAGTATATATACTGTTATTCCACACATGCCAAATGGATGCTGTTTTGTAGTTCTACAGACATTGACTATTAGCAGTTTATAAATAAAGCTGTATTGTATATCAGTATATATATATATATATATATATATATGTATATGTATACTGTTATTTCACACACGCTAAATGGAGGAATTATTTCTGATTTGAGTCATGTTTGAAAGAATAAGCCAGTGAAGTAATCAAAGTAATTGTTTTTTCCACATTTGTTTTCACAGTGATGAAGACGAGTATCAAATAGCTTCTGTATCACAGCCATCAACATCTGCTACGACGTGCATCAGATCAGCATACAGTTGCCCCAGAGCCATCAACATCCAAGCTACGCCACCGGACGTCTGCACCAGTACTAACTCAACCTCCCTCTGCATCTTCTGATTCAGTGGACAGACTGTCAGGAGGAAAGTGAAACGGGCTGGTGTGTGGCAGACTAAGATTGTTACCGTTCCTGACGCTGTGGTGGACTACAACAGAAGCATGGGCTGCGTGGATGTGTCCGATGCTTTGATTGGGTACTACAGCGTTCACCACAAAACCATGAAATGGTACAAGACTTTTTTTTACCATTTTCTGGACATTACAGTGGTGAACAGCTTCCTTCTCCACAAGGAGCTGCACAAGATGAGGGGTGACAGCCACACACCCAGAAGTCCTTCAGGGAGCAGCTTGCTGCAGACATGAGGGGTGAAGTCCCTGCAGCACCACCACCACTCCCCCCATCATCACTCGTATGCATTCCCAAGTATTATGGGGAAGATGCCACCGCGCTCAGGAGGTGCTCTGATGCTGGCAACAAAATGGTGAAGACCTATCTACTGCACTAAGTGCCTGGTGCCTCAATTCAAAAACACTAAACACATTCAGGTTGTGTACATTTTTTCTTTTTTGCCAGTGTTTACAAAAAAATGCTTGTGGTGTTATTTCGGTTTTAGTGTAGTTTTTTAGTGTTATTTTCGAAATAAATTTGCTCCTGTTGGAGACAAATGTATCCTATGTTTCCTAATTGTTATTGTGTAAGTAAACCTTCCTAGAAGTGTTAGTCGGGTGATAAACATGTAAGGACTGTGGCAAAGTCCACACACACACACACACACACACACACCATTTATATTAAAAAAAAAGTAATTTAAAAAAACACTTGTATTTGGATGGAATGATTACCTATAGTGATAATAAAATAATTTTTACAGTATGGTACCTGAAAAAGGTCAAATGGCACTGATGGTATCCAAATGTGCCGAAATGTGCCCAAAGGTCAGTCCGCCTGGACTACTTTTTGCTAAATCTGTCTAAAAAGGTCAAATTTAACTTGTTTTGCCTCAATCTTGATACAGGGTACTTATTATATGTTATACTTTGGATTCCTAAAGCTTTTAGTCTACCATACCATCATTCAAGGGTGGTTTTCACTATACGTAATGGGTTTTTTTTAGGCGGAGGTAAGAATTTACCTTTTTTTACTATGTTCCATCTAAATTTACTCTGAAACAGAAACATCTATATTGATTCTGACACTTCTACATCCAACTCACAGATGTAACCTTGCTTTCATAAAATAAATTATTCATATAGCCCTTTTAGAAGTTAAGTTATAGTCATTTGTTTTGGGCATAGCATTTTCGAGCCTGAAACCTGAAAAACAGGCTCAGGGCTTAAGAGGTTAAATAATTAATAAGTTTAAATATCTTAAATCTTCTTAATGTACATTAACTCACTGACATTTTAAATTAACTAATATATATCTTACCACTTAAAGTGACTTATAACCAGCTTTGCACTGTATTTTATCTGTTTATACCTCAGGAATTTCTTACGTAAAGAATATGAATATGTATTACGAATTAGGATACACAATGATCCTCAGATACATAAATGACCATTAATTATGAAGAAATACAGTGTAATAAGCTGATTTTAACGTATTTAAAGTATGTTGAAAATGCATTATATAAATGGGAGAAAGACTAACTTTACTGAGATATCAATTATATAAATAAATAATTCATTACCTTTAATAAATAATACATTATGTATTATTTATACATATGACAATTGGGTTTACATATCACCAATGAACAAAAAAAAAGTCTGTGATAGGTGGATTAAGGAGAGGAAATTTTTTAACATTTTCTCCATAAATTGTTTTATATAATTATACAATACAAATAGAATGGATTGTTAAATGGGGAACAACACCTTACATTTTGAGAGAAAACTATAGCGTGACTTAGAAAATGAAATGTCTTCTCCTATGGCTCATTCTCTATCCTCACAGCGTAAAAGAAAACAAGTTATTGACATCTGTTTTTGTCTCCTGTCATTAAAGCCGTACTTCAATTTATTTTGAACTTCTGAGAAAATATACCCGAACACAATAGCTTTGGTTATCTTCTTCCATTCAAACCACGAATCAATAACACTGCATCATTTTTTTTTTTTAAACATAACAATGGAACCTCATAAGTGACCTGTCTCTGGTACGGTTAACAAACAGGCGTGCAGTATTGAGGCTTGTCAAGACATAATCAGCAGTGATGTTTTAGTCATGGTGAAGAATGTAAATTGTTCGCTAATTCTCATTTCACACTCCCGATGTGAAATCATCCAGGCACACAGAGCACTGGTTCCTCTGCATGCACAATGGTCTGGCTCGCCGCGTAACACCAAATTATCTTTCCCCTGACTTAATTATTCATTAGGCAAACATAATTAATTTCAAAAGCTTCTCTCACAGGAAGTGTTTCAAATAAAGGCCAGAAGGACAGCTTTTTCTGCTTAATCATTAACTGAATAGAACACAGCCAAGAATCTGAATGCTTTATGGAATATAGTCTCAACCTGTGCCAACTGGGTTTTTGTCATCGCGGAAAAGTTGAACAAAATTGCACTGCAATGTTTTTGTGCTTCCACTGATACAGCTAAATACATTCAAGTTCAACCTCTTGAACTGTCTGTGTTTTAATCCACAATAACATTAGCTAAAAACAAACCCCCCTGCTAGACACACTTTTGATAACACTATGTTTTCCTAGTCCTTGCTTCCAATCCACACATCATTTGGCTGGCCCTATTTTGTCTCACGAACAGATTGGACCGTGGTGCTTTTGTATCCGAAGCTCAGGCAGAAAGATTTTGTTCTGCGTCTCTTCTCAGCCGATCCATCTCCCCTCCTACACATTCACCAAACCCTAATTACACACACTGAGTACACAGGCACACACGCACAAACGTTGCCCTCCTTTATCTTCCCTTCTTTCGCTCAATCTCCCCCCGACTCTAACGGAAGCATCTCGATGAGAAGGCACAGGCTTTGATCTATCTTCTACGTGATTCCGGGCTTTCAGATCAAGGGGGGGGGGTTTGTCTTCGAGCTCACAAAATCCTCAGAAGGCCCGAGACAAAGAGCAAACACACTGAAGTGCCTTTCAAGAGCCATTTGCGTGTTCCTGCATTGACCCTTTTCTGTTGTACCCCGTTGTGCCACTCCATTCCCAGCAATCATTAGTTTTCTTTTTGAGGTGTATTATTATTATTATTATTCCACTTTGTTTTTCAGCCTTGATGAACTGTCTCAATTTAAGGACTGAGGTTCCCATTTTTTAATTCTCTGCTTTCGCTGTATTTCAAGTAAAATGTATTTGTGGGATTACTTACTGCGTGCGAACAATCCTCACCCATATTACCATAGAAACAACCAGATGTTGTTCCCGGAAGATCTATTAAACACTTCTATTCTGAGGATTAATTCACGAGTCAATGAAAAGGGTGAATATGACACCTCTGAGATTCTTCTGGAAGTGTGTGTCTTGATCAATAATTGTCTCGGACTGTTTTTGGTCTAAAACGCTTTCTAAAGAAAGAAGTCTTTTGATAGCTGTTATCGTCAATCTTCCATGTCTGCTTTAGTTTTAGCTGAAAATGTTAATCAAATACTAAGGTCCTTTATCAATAACAGGCTAGCTAGACGACTGCATGCATGTTAAGCTTCTAGAGAAAGTTAATCAATATAGGATTTACAGCTCGCTTACATCTTGTGTTTGAATAAGACAGAGAAAAACACAAGTCTGTTCAGTGGCGTAACAAGGTTGTGATTGGCCCCGGTGCAAATATTGTTTTGGGCCCCCCCCCCATCGCCCCAAACATAAGCGCACGCTGATGCGCTCACACAAGCACGGACATACACAACCACTGAGAAGCGCCACATGTATAGGCTATCAACAACAGCCTGCCCTGGCCTCAGAGCACCACAGACTGACAATGGCACTGCGAACTAAGAAGAGGATTAAACCAGTTTCCTTGATGTTTGTCTCTGGGGAATGGGCCGGTAGGCCTACATAGACCAGTTACTATAATATAGCTTTTGATCTTGGCGTCGGGGTCTCAATAGCGCCATAGAGTCCCTTATCGATTGGGGCCCTTGGGGGAACTGTTGGACCACCGCCGGGCACAGCCAAATCCAGCCTCTCCTCCTGGCTGGCTGGAGAAGAAGGTTGCACAGCCACGGATACAGCTTCACTTGTGGAGCTAGATGGCAAAGATGGTGGTGAGGCAGGTGAGCTATCGTTAGCCTCCTGCTCCGGCTGCTGCTGCACGTCAACATTGCTAACGTTAGCGCTCAATTTTGAGGACAATGTATGACAAAAAAAACTGTCTAATTTTGTCAGTTTAGCTGTTACATCTCCTTGTTCTCTCTTGTCCTTTCTCTTTTGAGCGCTGCTCTTGTGCTTTGGTTTGCTGTACATTATAAATGCAAGCTATTACATTTTTTATAATGCTGCCGAACTTGCTGCTGCTAGCTACAGTACAGGTTGATTAAACGGTTCGCTCGTCACGCAAGGTATCACATGACATGAAAGGGAGCAAGGTCATTGGACAGACAAATTACAAATTAATTTAGGTTGCTTGGTTACTTTGAAGACTGCGTGAACTGGTCAATGACATTGGGGCCCCAAAAACATCAAATAAAATAAATAAATATAAAAACTGGCTGCGTCTGCGTCTGTTGATATACGTACTTCGCCATAAAATAGAATGAAATAGGTTGTTTATTACAGTGGACGACCAGTGAAGACGCGTAACATCGGCCCAAAACTCTTACATGAGGAGAAACGCGCTGCACTTTCAATAATGATGCAAATATAAAAACACAAATGTGTCTAAACACATGCAAATTAAGAAAACATTCACCAACTTAAAGAAACATGTGAAGCGTTAACTTAAAACGCTGCTTAAACGAAATGCTGCAAATAAAAAGTGATGTGCTGGGACTAGAGTGCTTGTTGACATCAGGGGATTATAACCAACTACATTCACATTTTCTTTTTTCATTTGCAAATGTTGTTTAACTGCAGCACGTATCTCTTTATGGAAGGGTTTCATTGAGTTGAAGCAATGAGAACAAAATCTATTCCTGTAATAAGGTCATGATACTTCAGTTTCAAATACAAATGCAACAATAATACTCTATTATTATGCAGATAATATAGTATTTATCATTTTAATATTTGCTATGGTAATTGTTAGAGTTGTTATACTCTAATCATTTTTGACTTGTGGCCATTTTATCTCTGTAGATAGCCCCTAGGGGCACATTACTGGGACTAAAAGCCTTCAGAATCAGAACACCTTTATTTGTCCCACAGAGGGGACATTTACATTGTTACAGCAAAAGGGAAGATGGAGGAAAGGGCATGAACATAATATAGAGGAAACTACTCAGCGGTGAGTAGGAGCTGCTGTAACAAGGCTGCCACTTGAGCGACGCAGGAATCAGTTTGATCTTCGAATACCTCCTCTTATTTATTTTCATAATCAGTTTGGACAGGCTGGATTGTGCTGAGAAATGATATGTGAGTTTGCAAATCCCATTGGATTAAAGGGCAAATCCAGTAGCGTGAAACCTTTCTCTTATCTCTACTTTCATTTACTGTTAAGTGCAGTAAATATGAAGAGTCTGTAGTTAAGTTTGTCCAGAGTTGAAAATGAAGGACAGAGCATGCTTGTTAATGGCGAAGGGATGGAGAGAAAGAGAGTGCACATACAGACAATGAAAGGGAAGGCTGCAGAATAAAGTGACTCTGAAACCACTGCAGACATTTAATCCAATTTTCTTGGAGCTGTGTAGAAATCACATTGTGGTTTGTCCCCTATAAAAGCCATAGGAATAGCTATATGCCATCCAAATGGGCTATCCCAAAACACCAAAGGCAGAATTGAGCAAGTATCTAACAAGAGAAAAACAGATTCACGGAAAATATATTGCAGCCAGAGGAAAGAAGAAGAAATCTACTTTTTTTAAAAGACGGTTGACTTTAGCCAGATTACAATCTAAATGAAGGCCAAGCTCAAATGTTAACTGCATTTTTGCAATATGACAACATATTATGTATGTTGTCATACAACATTGTTGTTGTTGTTTTCTGTATTGTTGTGAGGAAAGTTATATCACATATTTGTGGAGTAATGACATTACAATTATATCTGCCTCTTTGGACATTGAAGTAATTTGATTTGTGTACATCATCATTGTTTGCTTAATCTGTTTCCACTGTACTGGAAACACGTCTTTGCAATATTTCACTATTTTTTTAGAATTTGTGATCTTCAAAAACATACTTTAGCAATAGTAAAGTCATCTCTTGCAGTTTGAATCCCACCATTTTGGTTTGCAAAGTATTTTAGAATCAAACCAATCCCAATATCTTGTCTAAAACTAGTATCCTATCTGAGACAGAACAGATATCTCTGTTATAATAAAATATCTCAGACAAAGACCTTCAAATCCGATAACGCTCCCTGGAAGTCAAACCATGCTTCATCTTGTTTTGTGTATTCTCTCCTCGCTGCTGAAACATTAAACACACCATAGGCTGACTCTCACTACTTAAACTATGTTACTGCCTCCTCCCTCCTGTCTCCGCATTATACCTTTCATCACTACCTCTGCATGTGCATCCACATGCAGAGCCGGGCTCCTGGAGCGGGCCAGGGAGCGTCCCTACAGCCTCTCAGCAGAAACAGCTTTGTCAAACTCAGTTAGCCGCCTCCGAGGAGGAAACACCTCTTTTCACAGTAATACTCCAACTATTCACATCATGCCCCTGCCTGTGCCTGCGCCACCTCATCAATCCACACAGCAACAAAGGTAAACAGCCTCTCGCCTTCCAAACAGAGGCCCGTGCTGCTTTGTTGACACAGTGTATGTGCAAAGCGCCTACACAGTGTGAGCGACTCACAGGACAGACTGAGCTTCATTTACAGAAGGTAATTGCACTGGAGCCAAGTGGTGCACTACTGTGATGAGATTTTTCTCCACAGCCTTGCTAGAAGAATTTGTTTACTCGCCAGATGAGACTACTTGGAAAAGGACGTATGATAAGTAAACACAAGTCAGTCACCTTCAACCAGGAAAGGTCACCGACATAGACATCCTTATTGTTTAACCTATCCATGAAATGACATGACATTTGTCTGCTCAGGATCTTTTGAGATGCTCCAAAAGAACACTGATGAATATTAATATTCTCACAGGCAGGCTTTTGAGCCCTGCTGGATCCTGTTTGCTCTTGTGGTTTTGTTAAGGCACTCTAGATAAAAGCATCGACCAAGTGGTGTATCTAATGTTTTCCCTAATACAAATAGAAAGGGAGAAGATTCGCCGCTACTTTGCTTTCATTTTCTCCCCCTATTTCTGTAACTCTGCTCTCACTTTCGCACCCGCCACGTCAAATTGTTTATAACCTGCTCCCTTTGTCGAGCCGAGGCACAATCCTTGCCGTGAAAACACAGGATATACCCTCACAGCTGTGATCATATTGGAGATGTTCAACTCCCCTCGATGGGAGATCTGCAACTTTAATGCCATACAAGCTCCCTCAGTTGTGCTATGAATTCAGTGAGGAATAAATCTGAAACGCATTTTGAAAAACCACCTGACGCCAAGAAAATCTGCAGCACACAGCGTGCTGAGATAATGAGAGACAGTCAGAGTGTTCTGAGGATTCTAACCGAGTCATTGTTTCAACAGCTGTCCTCACGCGTTGCAAATTCATTCATTTTGTCCTCGTGAAAAAAAACAGGATGTAGCAGAACATTTCATTCACAGCGCACTAAGAGAAATGGAGAAGAACTGAATAAGTGGGAGAGTGGTTTATAGCAGAACGGCCACAGAATTGACCCTAGCTGATGTTGCAAGCAAAAAATGCTCTGCTTTTCCAAAAGCTGCTTCCTGAGATGTGTTGTAAGGGAAATAAGAGAACACTGGAGGCCAGCTTAGAGCTCATCTCCTATAAAGGATGAGTATTGAGCATTTTCTCTGGTTCTATTCAGGCCTCCTCTTGAAACCAGTAATGAAACAAATATTCACTCTAAGGGCAGACACATGGAATCTCTTGTTCTACATATAAGGCCAGAGAGAGAATCATCAGTTCTTTGAAACAGGCAGATTTCAAGGCAGCATGGCATGGCGCACTGCCTCCCAGCGACTTGGATCTGAGTTCCCCTTTATAGATTCTGCCCTAGAGCATGCTGGGATAGAAGGAGATTGTGACCTTATTGTTGTAGAAGTAGCCTGTTACAGCCCATGATGTTCTTGCCCTGCTGCAGTAAAAAGACTGACCTGTGTTGGACCCAAAAATGATGGCCTGTCCACTCCAGCTGAACCTAGGTTAGTTGATTGTTGTCATAATAGGAAATGATGGTTTCAGGTGAAGTGTTTATCATCATCAGTTTACCTCACGTATATGTGAATCAGTGATGTATCCACCCGTTAGATCTCCATCACCTTTAGTACATTGATGCATGTTAAGATTTATTATCAGCGAACAGAATAGTTGATGGTTTAGTGGTACACATTTCCATCAAAGGTTAAACAGATAGCGTGGGGACATCTGTGCTTGTATTAATGTTCCTCTTCTTCTGATTATATCTCTTTATGCCTCAAAAACATTGCCCGTCTCCGCCCATCACTCTCCTCCTTTGCTGCTGAAACCCTGATTCATGCATTCATCACTTCACGACTCGACTACTGCAATAGCATCCTCTACGGCAGGGGTGCCCAACCAGTCGATCGCGATCGACCGGTCGATCGCGGGGAGATTCCCAGTCGATCGCGAGATGTGTCTAAAAATAGAACAACAATATTCTGTTTTATCGTTAATGTCCTATAACATAATCTTCCTGTGCCAGAATAATGCACTTGAACGCATCAAAGCTTTGTGATTGGCCGGCATGACCCCATGTGTCGGGGCGTGGCTGGTGGGCAGTGGGCACTATTTCGCTGACGTTGTCCGTGTCAACAGGAGTGACAGTCCGCACACACACAAGACCGCAATTATGGCAGAAGCAAAACAGCCCCAAATATATCATTTTCACTCCGAGTGGGAGGATGATTATTTCTGTATCTATTCCAATTCAAAGTCCATCTGTCTCATCTGCAATGCGAGCGTGGCTTTATCGAAGAAGGGTAATTTAGGAGCGGCATTTTCAAAACAGTGCACAAACGCTACGAGACGGAACTCCCTTCTAATTCTGCCCTACGCTCCCAAAAGGGGAGGGGCCTGAAAGGACAGCTAAATGCACAGCAGTCCATTTTCACCAGGCCCAACAACAAGAGCAAGGCTGCTGCCATAGCATCTTATCGTGTCAGTCACGTTCTTGCGAAACACATGAAGTCTTTCAAAGATGGCGAAGTTGTGAAAGAAGCTTTCCTGGAGGCTGCGACGCGCTTTTGGGGACAGTCAAAATAACAGTAGCATTTCAACAGGTTTTTGATATAATACAAACTCAAGTTAGATACCGTTATTAATCTGCTGTAAGTTTTAGTTTGTTTGAACTTAGTCATTATAATTATTGTACAAAATGGTATAAGAATGCAAACTTAAATTGATTATAGTCCATTATCAATTCGGGTTAAGAAACTGTTGCTTGCATCCTATTTTAAAGGCATTTCTTTTTATACTCTACTAAAATGCAACAAAAAAAGGGTTTGATTCTATTAATTTGTCTTTTTTATTGCACTTTGGCAGCAGATTCCTGTGTAGCTTCAGATCTGAGTTGTCTTATTAGTAAGCCTAATTTATACTTTTGTAGCAACACTATTTTTATATAATGGCAAAGAAAGGGTTCAGAGTCTTTTCTGTTTTTCCTGTGTCATATGTGGCAGCACTGTTCAATGTTTCTTGAAAACATTACCCACTGTAGTATGTGACGTGTGAATAAACTCCAACTCTGTATCAACAACACTGTTGTGTAACTTCAGTTAAATACTTGTATGTGTGTAGATTAGAAAGAGCCGAGGTAAGATAAAGGATCTGCAGTATTTTATGAAGTATTAATCGTACAAAGGTCAGTTTTATACAAGTAGAAGTGTGTATTTACCTGGTAGTAGGCTGTCAGTAATGGCTACGCCTCTCTATTTGGACTGGTAGATCTCAGCAGACTGGCAACTTTAAAAGTAGCTCTCGGTTAAAAAAAGGTTGGGCACCCCTGCTCTACGGCATACCATCCAACCTAATCAATAAACTCCAACATATCCAGAACACTGCTGCCCGCCTCCTCACCCACACCCGCTCCCGAGACCACATCACTCCCGTCCTCCAGAACCTCCACTGGCTCCCCGTCCATCAAAGAATCAACTTCAAAGTCCTCCTCATTACTCACAAAGCCCTCAACAATCAGGCCCCCCCCCTACCTCACAGACCTGCTGCACCACCACACCCCTTCCCGCTGCCTCCGCTCATCAGAAGCCAACCTCCTATCCATCCCCACCCGCACCAATCACCGGACCTGGGGGGACAGAGCCTTCTCCGTCGCTGTCCCCTCCCTCTGGAACTCACTCCCACAACCCATCAGAGACTGCACTGACCTCACCACCTTCAAAAAACTTACAAAAACTCACCTCTTCAATCTGGCTTTTAATGTGTGATTGTTTTTGTATTATTTGACTTTAACTTTAACTATATATTTATTTGTTGTTCCTTCCTTTTATTTTCCCTTCACTATACAGTATCTGTAAAGCGTCTTTGAGCACCTGTAAAAGCGCTAACAAATTAAATATATTATTATTATGCATACTTATATTAGGAATACAAAAGTCAGTTCACGGTTACAATTCAGGGATTCATTTACCATTTTGGTGGACATTTAAAATCTATGTAGCAGTTAAACTCCTTGGTGGGTTGAAATGTACGACCTCCTATTGGAAAAAAGAGAATGGAACGCCACTCAATCGGGGTTAGGGTTACTTGTAAACAAGTAGGCCTACTTGTGCGTCATGACGTCACCGTTTACGTCGCTGATTTTCTCCCCAACGGCGTCAGGTCGATGATCGTGTTGCTTTTAATCATACGAAGCCAGATTAAATTAAATAAGTACTACTTCTCAACCCTTGTACTTTTCTCATCCAGGCCTCTATAGCCTGTGAGGAACTTCCCCATGCTTCTCTGCTCAGTGCCCCTAGTGGACAGGAGGGCTACACACATGCAATGTCAAACAGGTCTTCTTTTTTAAACCAGTCAAACCATTGGAGTCACTGTCCATTATTTGGAGAGAATGTTAAAAGGCGGTTCCGCATTGCCTTCACTTTCTTTCCCGAGGGTGTGACCTATCTGATACCTGTTGAAATATTTCAGATGTATGTTTTTATTTCCTAAAGTGGAACCTAAAGAGCGATGGAATGAAAAAAAGACTTACATTATATCCTTGTCAAAGGTTTGGCTTAACAATCTTTTCAGGAAACTACTAAACATCCCACCCCCATCTTTTTACCCACTATGAAGAAATGTCAGAATTGCATAGACCAGCTCTTTACACTAAAAGCTTTAGTCCAGCAATCAATGACGTGGTCTAGCAGAGCTCCAGCTGTTCCCTGCTAAGTAATCCATTCTTCAGGGCGAATATTCTTTTTAAAGGCTACTCACGGCTTTGACAGATGAGAACGGCCACAATGAGCCGGCTCTCCATCACCCGGAGAGAAGCCCAAGTAGGGGACTGCCTCATAACTGACATCAATTGCCCGGCCACCCGGCAGGCGCCTTGACTGACAATGTTCAATATGTTGAAGATGGCGGTCGATGTTGGAACCTCTACATGATACACAAGGTCCTCTGGGACATAATTTCAATACATCTCTCTACAGAGCACGAGGCTCAGGGTTATATCGCGTCTCTACTGTCTGGATTGAAGTCCTCAGCTTCAAGAAATGATGGGAAATGGATGTGAAACTTTGATTTGAGATGATACCTCCTGCAATAATTCAAAGTATTTGGTGATCAGCTTGCCATAGAAGCATGTGTGCTTAAAACCAGAACATATGTTGAGTGAAAAATGGAGAAGCAGCAGCTATAAAAGCAACGTGTTTTTCCCTAGCGTGCTTTAAACTTACTTTGCTTATGTTTGTCTTTGACTATTTCCAATTACTCATGGAGCTACTATCCCCCCCTCCATCTATCCACAACAGTGTTATCTTTCCCCACTACTTACAATATGTTTACTCATCCTGATGAATTCAATTACATCTTTTCTGAGGAAATTACTGCGGGGGTGGCTCAGCCTGCCAGAGGTCAGCACTAACTGTGAATACTAAAACTACTCCCCCAAACACATTACACAGCCTATTACCTGCTGCTTTTCACCCGGCACTCTCAGACCCTACATAAGCCTTCCCACGGCCACAGATGAAATGCTTTCTAGATGGGATGTGGCGTGGAGAAGAGGGGAAGAGAGCAGGAGCTGTCCATAGGCCTAATCGTTCCAGAGAGCCATCCCCTCTGCAGCCGCAAAACACGCCAGTCCTGATTAGAGAGGTGTGTACACGGCCAGGCGGAGCGTGAAAGGTGCCGAAAGGAGACTCGGCCTAGGGGGAGGGAAACCGTGCCGACTCTTTTTCCAGAAGAAGACTGTGGGATTGATAAGGCGCCAGGCCAAAGCCAAAGCAGGTAGAATAAAGGCAGCAACGCACCACCTTGAAAAAGTGGGAGACGTCGCTTCAGTCAGGTCCTGTCCTAGACGGTCCCAGATTTTTTTTAACATGTGAAAGTCAAATGTTTCAATCTGGTGCACTTTGAGCACACAATTACTAGAGACTAGATCTAGGGGGTACAACTCTAAAACACCCATATGAAAAAGATCGGTTTACATTTTAATAATCAAATAAGTATGTGAACATAACCAATAACCTAACGTGGCCAATAAAAAAATTAATGTAGCATATTTTATTTTTGTTGTTCATTTATATCTTATTTTACCTAGTTAACATTTATTTATTTATGCATTTTTTTTAATATCTCCAGTTTTAAACCATATTTTTGGTTTACTGTCCTATAGTATACATTGGAATGATTTCAAACCTGTTTATCCTAATAATTATAAAGGAGTGCCTTGGAAATATGTGTTTACATAAATTGTGACCAAACCGTTTGAGACCCACTGAGATAACTTAGACTAAAGTGAACTATCTAAACACTCAAGAGTCCTTTACCTCACTGAGCTGTAGTTATCAGCCTCAATCCAACAACAATCCGCGGTACCGATGCGCGCCCTCTCTCCCTCTCTCTTGCTCGCTCGGAGGCTCGCTCGCACTTTGGCTGTGAGCTGCACTTTCATCACTTACAGCGCCCATCGTACAGGGCAAATGAAAAGTGTAACCGGGGTGAAAAGGGTGTTACCTTGACTTAATTATGAATGTTGTTATATCAAGGCTGAAAATTAGGATGAGCCAAACAGTCGAAAATGTTTTTTTCCCTCCCAGAACTACCAGCGCAGCGCCCCCCCAGATCTGGCGCCTATGCCAAACACCGGCCCTGGCTTCAGTGAGGGTTTTGCTAGAGGGGTGCTTGGAATACATTAAAAGGTTAAAACCTGCCCGCCACCCCCATTTTCTCTACATGTTGACATTTCATATTAAACGTATTTCTTTAAATCTCAAAAGAGATGATTGTGTGGAAAGAAACAGCACTCACATAATTATCCAAACACAATAACCGATTTCATGTCCATCCAAAAGTGTCAAAGTGAATAAACAAAGTTCAATTTTGTTTTGCTCTCTCTTGTGTATTACTGTTCTACTCTAGACTGGGACCAAATCCTTCAGGACTTCTTCTTCTTCTGTGAGTGCAACCTGCATTTTAAACATTGTAATCAAAGCCATCATGCTCGTTTATTTGTGGAACGCCAAAAATCGTCATCGAAATCGATAATTGATTAATTGTGCAGACCTACGATATGGTACAAAACTCTGCTATTGAGTCTTTGAACTCTGAATATGAAGATCTTTTCTAAATCCTGCTGCTTTCGCAAATAAATAATAGTATGCATGAATATACATAATGCTAAAAAGGGCATTGTGGAGGTGAAAAATGAAAAATAAGTTTCACTAATTAGTTAGTTACACCAGAACAAGGGCAGTAATATATTCAACTGCTTTGAGGGCAAATGAATGCCAACCTGACTCATGTCTGATTCTTCCCTATGATGAAAATGCAAAATGTTTCATTAGACAGCGAGGAGGAAGAAGAACCTTTCCAAGAAGCTGGTAAAAAAATATACAACGTAGCTGGTTGCCCTAATTTTTAAAGCTGATGCTGCATTTGTACCACAGTGAGGAGAGAATGAAACCATGTGTCTACTTTATGTTCTGCACATTTGAATTTGAATACTGAGCTGTAGATAAAGCTGAAGCACAGCCTGAATAGTAAGAACACCAGGCTCTAACCAGCTGATGGAGAACCGCTCCAAGAAAAACAGCGACAAAATCCAAAAAGATCCTTGCAAAAATAACTCATTTTCCTTTGACAAATAAAGCTCTGAACTATTGAAAAAAGACAATATATGAGACATGACTCAAATTAGGATGCATAGAACATTTCCCCGCAGAGCGAGAGAGGCATTTGCACATGAAGAGTTGAAAATGAGTTGCATTCAGCCAAGCTGTGAGCTCCACCTAGGAGGCAGTGAAAGAGAGCGAGGCAGGCACAGAGAGGGCTGAGGCAGGCAGGCGCCAAGCCTTGAAGAGGGGCATTTTGGCATAATGACTCTCATTTACCATTGACAGGCCTTGGGAAAGTTAAACTAATTATGACAGCACACAGATGCTCAATAGCCCTTGATGAAGTTAATCACTGGCAATCCAACTAACAGGTGTTGAATGATTTCTGTAACCACCCCTGGAACTATAGGGTGTTCAGATCTTTCTAGCGCTTCACACAACGCAACAATCTAGCCCAGATGATGATATCTTGGTTCCATGTTCCTGGCACAATTTCATGTGCAATATTTCCAATGCTGGGAAACAGAAAACGTACTAGTGTTTTAAGCAAGACAAACAGGAAGATTGGTAACTCTTTTGATATGACACTTCTGTCTATAATTCATTATAAAAATACCTATGTGTTGCTTAGCACTCCTATGGCATAATGCTTCACAACAACACTTATAACACATTATAAAGCATTTTATAATGACTTATAAGGCCAAGTATTATATAACTCGCTTTATTTTAGCAAGGATCATTGTATGTTATGATTCCCAAAGTTGTAACATATTATAATCTATTTATAATGCATTATAATCACTGTTTTAATGCATTGGTCATTAGGAACAACCTGAAATGTATGTTGTATAATCATATGTAATACATTACAAACTGGTTATAAGTCATTATAAATGGTTTGCTTTCAGTCAAATATAAGCAGTTTATGCCTTATGATCATAAAAATCGTTAATGTCAGCATGTGACCAGAGATAATGAAGAAATGTGATACATATGATGATAACTCACTACACACACTCAAGTATTATTAGACTGCATTATAGCCACCAAAAGAAAGTGTTAAGAGTAAGTACTATTTAGTTAAATGAGCACACACAAAATGCTTTTTCAAAACCATGAACATTATCACTGTGGCAGCAGGTATAATAACTCTTTTTCAGCTTTACTATTAGATTGAATATGCACCTCTTCTAATAATAACCTCATGTCAATACCACAGCAGCATCATAGAACTTCAGAAACAAATGGTAAAATAATTGTTTTTCTACAATCCAACTGGCAATATGTCACGATAATGAACAACATTTGTTGGATGTTGTAAATCTAAGTGTTACAGGATTCACAATACAACTTCCCGAACCCAACAGTGGCTTGTCAAGGAGCGCCCTGTCACCACGAGGAGATCACAACTCTTTTTAATGAGCTTTAGGACACATAAAGCATTCCTTTCTCCTACTCCCCTATCACTGCAGATCATTGCTAACAGGCGGAAAGATAATAAGCTCCGCTGAATGTCATTCAATTGTGCAAAACTTCCCAGTGCCGCACCGAGGCCAACACAAACTCTCCACACGTGATTAGCTTTTAATTATCTGTCAGGATTTTATCATACGTATTCATTTGAATGCAAAATTCAATTATTATTGAGTTACTTAGAGAATTAATTGGAAACAAGCTCAACAAAACATTATCTTAAGACAATGCTTTTGTGTAGGAACTGGAAAGATGTTTGTTGCTTTCCCAGTTTTGACATAATGTTTCATTTGACCCAGCTCTAAAGTAAAAGCAGTTACAGTATGATAACATTATTTGAGTGTACATTTGATTGATACATTTTGTGACAAGTTCAAGCTGTTGCCTTCAGGTTGTCTGTCCAAGCAAATGTTCCTAACGAGTTATGTCACTATGTCGCTCAGAGAATCACATTGAGTTCATTAAAGGCCAGTAGCATTATCGCGCTAAGTGTGACTTGTTGCAACTTGGTAATCATATCCCTTAAACACTTGCTGGTTGCTGTGCATTGGCAGCTCCGTTCATCACAATTCACACAATCAGGATGACTTCATTTCAATTCTCATGGAGAGAGCACTCTTTTTAATTTAATTAGATTTACTATTAAAGGATGCATGTATTTGTTTGACTTTTTACATATTGATGTAATTGGAATGCCAAAACTTTTTTTTTTTAAATGTTAGGAAATCATTCAAACTCCGCACAGCTACTGAGTCACTTTTCCCTTTTCACATAACATGCATAAAGGCTGGAGCACAGGCAAAGAAAAGATGCCTCATTAAAAACAAGGGACAGGTTTAGGAGCTGGAGTGTGTTGAGTTTTGTGTGGATGCCAATGGTCTGCAAAGGCTAAACCCCCCCCCGCCTGAAATGCCTCTTTTGAAGTCGTATGTTTACTTCCACGACATAGTGACATCACTATGTAACACTCATATAACACGTCCTTTAATTGGCTAGCACTCCAACACATTGGACATGATAGGCTATCTGGGACATCTCTAAGCGGTTGACTAATCACAACAGAGCTGGCCAGCTAACCAATCAGTGCAGACTGGGCTCTGGTTTCAGACAGAGGGTGAAAGGTGCTGCAGCACAGGCAGTATGAGAAAAATAAAGAGCTTTCTGAACATTAAAGCTTGGAGACATGTCACAGTAGAAGCTCAGAATACAAATCTATCCTGAAAATCTGCATAATAGGGCCTCTGTAAAGGTGCACACGGATCACTGAGTGGTTAAGATCAGAATTATAATTATTCTCCTTCTCATTACTGGGAAAACAAATGAAAGGCATCGAGGGCTTGACCAATGGATTTGAAAAGCAACATCATCCATCATGAACTTTATGCCTACTGTCCTGTGATTCCATTTTCTAATCAGGGGGTTTTTACTTTACTTCTTGCACGCTCTTGTCATTTGAATGTTTTGCTGTCTCTTTGATGCTCATCATATGAAAGAAATAGCTGATTGTAAAATCAGGCAGGCTTTGCTAATAAAGATCTGTAAAAAGTATTTAAACCATTTGTTTTGCATATTTTCTTGACATTGACAAGGAATGAAAAGTTAGTAACCAATTATATCGCCTATACATACTTAAAATACAACAATAAGCCAATTAACACATGTCACGTTTTCGGTCTGGATGTTTACATGATATGCAGTGAAGATACTGAACAGGATATTGTTTTTAAAATACCATAACAATGCCTGAATAGCTAATTAAAGGTACATTTCACATACTATATATAATCAAAAGAATATAAATTAAAGTACGTCACAAATGATGCATTGATGTCCTGGACGTGCAAATACAGAGTATAAGAAGCAATGCACCTTGGATAGAATCTGAAAAATATGAGTTGTGTTATTTTAATGACCCTAACAAAACATATGATGCTGATTTTTGACTGAAAATGGCACTGTCTTTAGAAATTACTTTTATTTTGCAGACTACAGATGGAAACATAATGTCACAGTTCCACGAGTTTTGCAATATGTCCCTAGTTCCTGTGCTCATGACAATGAAACGGATGGGTGTTTGTATTCCCTGCTCGCTAACAGACTGGGAAGTGAGTCCACAACAACAGGCTGTGCCACCAATGAGGGATTAAGACCTCCTCTAAAGAAAACCCCAAAGGGTTTCTGTGCGTGTCTAGTCAACAGAATGAAAACTTCTGACAATGGAAAAACATCAAAACCACGAGAATCAAAAATTGAAATGGCCAGCCTTGGAGAATTTGCTAAGACGGGAACAATTGCTGGCAAAGCAACGGCACAGAATTCACTAATGGAAGCAGTTAAATTGTGTTTTTGCTCTAAAAATAGTGCGCTGTGCTTTTTTCTTCTCCCTGGGGTTTTGAGAGGTGCAGGTGTGTTCTTGGGATGTGTGCAATTGTGACTCTGAAAACACTCAAAAATGCACACACCATATAAGCTCTGCTGCACAGTCTGTGTTCACTTAGAGCACTTAATCAAACAGTTTTTGCAATATCATATATAACGTCTTCGGGGGGGCTCTGAGACAAATAACTGGGTTTGCAATTTGCTCTTGATAAGTTGATAATGTATTTCATAAGCGATGCACCGACTTCAGTCCACTAGATATGTATCAGCAGATGTTTTGTTGACAGAGTAAAAGATTATTTCAGGCACTGGTCCAGAATTGGTTTAGGACTGACTGAGATGTGATGACTGAAACAACAGCCCAAGCTATTTCAATTCATTCTCACAATCATTGCATTTTTTAGGATGCACTTGTCCTTCTATAAATGTGTTCATCTTAACAGTAAAACAGCTAGCTTTGAATTAAAGGTTTTATCAAAAGACAATGTAGGAAATAATTCAGTTTACGTTATTTAATACAAATAGCATAGGTCTGTTTGACAATAATACGTAGTTCATGGACTAACTGATGATGTTAAGTGTATTCTGTCCTTCATAGAAAAAGCTTCAGATAATATAAATTATTATTCTTACTACAAAATGTAATACAGATAATAAAGTGCAGATCAATATTATGTTAGTCTTTAGACACTACACTGCGGCACATCGCATGATATTGTGTGATGGCCAATAGATAATGGGTGGTATTTGAAAATGTATATAATTCCTATTTTTTAAATATTAATAAAGTGTTATTATACAAGGAACATGCAGACATATATAATAACCCCAAAAAGAAAGATTTAGTTATTAGCTAATGTTTATATGAAATAAATATTATATATATATGGCAAACATAATATGATGCCAAATGTCTGATATACTGACATGTCTGAATTGACTGCATTTTATGTATTCAAAATGATAATGCAAAACATCTGTTGGCTTTTAATTCTATGAGAGGCAGAGAATATAATAACCTACCCCACAGACATACACTTTAAGTACCAACGCTGTCCTGACCCTTTTCATATCTTTGTGTTGTATCTGAAGAATAGGCTTTCTGTTCTATAAAAGCTTGTATAACTACATGATCTAGTATGTCATACATTGAACTAGAGATGTCTGTTTTCACAGGTAGTTTTAAAGCATTTCATTAAAATAATAAAGCAAAATGCTCTATGAAAACCAAAGTATGGTGAAGTGTTTTTGATGAAAAATGTATGAACATTGGAAAAGACAGAGCTTAACTTTATGTTAACAAAAGTGATGTCAAGTTCAGCGTTATGGAATCATTGAAATCATCCATCTTTACTGACTACACCTTAACCTTTCCTCCCATCCAGTAAGCAAAAACGATAGGTTCTTTTAATATAACAAACATTTAAAATATACTGTTATTTTATCTTCCATGAGAAGCAGGTAATTATCGGCTGTTTTAAATCCATCTTGTGTATCCTTATTTCAATCGTTGTCATCCTTTGTATTTCCTTTCTGCACACTGCACAGAATGTATCTGCATGTTTAGAGACAGTCTATGTCCAACTGCCTTAAAAAGCAATATATAGATCCTCACTGAAAGGGAGAGGGGGTTATAGTAAAACTGTGCAGACAAGCGGAAACACAGGTAGACCAACACAATGCATAGTTCGAATGATAAAGAGAAGCGGGTGCACAATAGAGGAATAATCAGGACAAGGCTGCTGAGCATGAATCCGTAGCCCGCTTCCCACAAGCACTCAACTGTGTCAAACAGCTTGGTCAATAATCTTCAGCAATTCCTGAGGATTAGAGTCTTATTACCGAGCACCGGCTGTCACACAGACCTCCGTGCTGTCTTCCAGTCTTCCTGACTGTTTACTCCAGCGTGGGCGTTTCATATAAATAAAGTTGAATATGGTTCAGTGTTTCATTTGTCTCATAAAGTTTTATTTGGTTATTTAATGTAATGCTATATGTGTGTGTGTGGTGTGGGTGTGTGTGTGTGTGTGTGTGGTGTGTGTGTGTGTGTGTGTGTGTGTGTGTGTGTGTGTGTGTGTGTGTGTGTGTGTGTGTGTGTGTGTGTGTGTGTGTGTGTGTGTGTGTGTGTGTGTGTGTGTGTGTGTGTGTGTGTGTGTGTGTGTGTGTGTGCGTGCAGTTAAAGCAATCTCCTAGGGGTTGTGTTAGTGGTGATTGACAGTAAACCCTTATGTAACCAACTCATATTAAAGCTACTTGAAGGTCTTTTAAATACATATTTAAAATATGTTGTGGTGAAAGTGGCAGTCTGTTTAATATGATGGAGCAGAACATTATTTAAATATGTTGTATCTACAGTATTATGTTCGGAATTAAGATAAAGATGATTAATGTTAGGGATTTGAGCATATACATTTTATTTCTGTAATACTATTGAAACACCAATAATGTCCCGGGACAATTTGACCCAAACATTACTAAAGGATCCAACATGTTTACATAATTGAAGGGTCAGTAACACTATAAAATGTTAAAAAATATAATGTTGTAATATTTATAGTATATCCAACTTGTGTCTGTGGAAATATTCCAGGCTTTAAGAAATGGTATATTGTATCTATTGTATACACACACAAAGAGGTAACCAGGGCCAGGAAAATAATTCTGAAAACTTGAAGCTCATGTATCAACAACAAGATCCAGACTGCAAAACTCTTGGCACAATCCAATTGTTTTTACTCCAATGGAAATTGTAAAATAACAATGACTGATTGGAGGATTACCTCTTAGAATTAAAAAGTAGCCGTTTGGAATGTGGGCAGATAATTAATGGGAGTATCTGCAACTCTTTACCCAGCAATGTTGCTAGTATTTTTGTTAGCTTGATTACGATTTTAGCTCAAAGATCAAGTAGTTAATTATGTGCTGTACCATGCACACTTGTAGATCTGACATAGCGAAGTGAACCCGGTGCCGTTGCCCTGCACTCAGCCTCGCCTCGTATAGTTGGACAGGAGGAACAATCCCCACAAAGTACGGCTACACACAAGTTCTTACCTTGTCCATGTATTTTCACCACGGCAGCAGAAGCGAGAACCAAAACCCCGAAGAGGGTCTTCAATTGACAGCCTTGTCTCGCGCACATGTCTACTAAAGTCGGGGTCGCTCTTTCTCTTCGCTACAGAACACGTCCTTGTGTTGGGAAAGAATACTTCCAGGGCTCTAAAAAAAAAACAAGCGAGAAATGCGCAAAACACAAGAGAGCCGCGCGGGTTGCACTTCTTCTACACTAACCGGAGTGGAGAGAACGGAGAATAATCAAGTGAAATGCGGAGGTGGAGCGGATTCCAGCGCGTGTGAGCAGGCACATGGAGAGGAGAGGCTTCAGTACCGCGGACAGCTCCTAGCGTCCGCTCAGGGAACAGCCTCCAGTCCTAATCCTGAGCTCTGTGGATTTCCTTTGATTCCCTCCACATTGTTTCGGTTGTTTTCTAAAAACAGTCATCTTTTAAATATGTTTAACACATTCAATATTTTTATACCAAGCATATGTATTCAATTTTCCATTTCCATCAACGTAGCTGTCACAACAACTGACTCTTAACTCCTCCCTTTAAGAACCTCAATAGACTTCCACAGAAAACCCTCTTTAACTGTGCAATTATTCTTTCATAATATTTTGAATAATATTTATTTTTGTAATAAAATGTATTATTCAGTTTTTTATATTATTGTGTTATCTGTTATGTATCATTATATATTGTATTGCATATTTTACTTGACCTTCTTGTGTTCTATATAGATAAGCTTATTCTATTTTATTTAGATGTTGTCATTTTATAGCATAGTTGTCTTTAACTTATCGTTATAAATACTTTTTGATATAGTTTATTGCAAAATAATTCTGGTTGAACATGAAGATGGCACACTCAGTGTTCGAAAATACTTATTTTAAATCCTTAAAAGAAATAAGACTTTAATTGAAGACTCTGTTTGAAAAAAATGGTATAAACACAGTTCAAATGTCCTCTACCTCCTCCCTCATTAACTTGCATTGCTTTTCATTTCTTATCCAGGGCTGCAGTCGAATAGTCCATTTAGCTTAGGAACCTTCCTAACCGAGTGAAATGACCCGGAAGTCCCTCAGTGGCAGCCATGATAAGTGCCGTCGAATTCTCTAGAATGATAGGAAAGGAGGTTTCAAACTTCCTTTATAACCTCCTTTAGCTTAGGAACTACTGGACCTCCCTAACCGAAAGGAGAGGAGAAAATGCTCCGTCCACACTCACAACAACGGCATTCTTTCACACACAATGACGTCACGAGCTTCCCACAATGCAACACGCGCCATATAAATATATATAAATGCGCCATTTTCCTGGAGGTGCTAATATCCTGGAAGTGCAAATATAAACAGCTTGCTAACTAGCCAGGCAGAGCGCAGTAGGTTTTTTTTTCTGAATTAACGACCGAAGAAATCGCTGCATGTCTTCGGATTACATCTCTGGACTTGAGGGGTGTGCTTTAGGTCGTTACCAGCGTACACTAGAGCTGTGTGGGTTGTTACAGACTGCCTGCAGATGTATGGAAAAACGACAGTGGCCTTCGTCGATTTTGGCTGCATCTACGTCTAATTTCTGGAAACACCAGGTGAATACCCCACTTGTCACAATAATATTATCATGCCAATGCATATATGTTGTATTTTAGAGTTGACTAGATATTGATTAAGGCAATAGACTATGATATTCTGTACAGGAAGCTTAGCAACACCTAGACGGTGTACGGCTGCTTGCACCTCGCGTAAAACGGCGCAGACCGGAAGTACGGTGTCGCGCTCGTCCCAATACCCGTATGTGTGTGTGAAAGAATACAGACATAAATAAAGCAGCGACTGTATTCACCATGACATAGACAGTCTGTGGTTTGTTCATGTTTAACTTTTGTCCAGTTTCTAAACAGATATGAGGAGCTGTGAGCTCTGAGTGTGTGCTAACGGCTGATGTTTCAGGACATGTTGCGCTGTCGGGTGATGACCAATCACGAAGCGTCATTTATTGAAAGGCAGCAAAAACAACCAATCACAGCAGTGCTTCTCTGGCTGGCTCTGTCCAATCACAAACAAGAAGTGTTCTCCCTATACCCTTTCCGTATACGTTGAAATGCTGTGGTGTTTCCTGAAATGCTGTAGCGTTTTCTGAAATGCTGTGGTGTTTCCTGAAATGGACGTGACTTGCACTTCAGGGCCACCGTACAGGACAGCAGCTGAGTAGAATTTTTTTAGCTGTTAGACCCATTCCCAGTTAGGCTCAGACCCTGCTGTGCATGACGAACTCTGTGGTGAGACGGTCCTCAGGTGCTGGAAATAATCATGCCACGCTCTGAGTCTCTTGGGTCACTTTCTTTTTTTACCCTTTCCTGGGTTCAGTTTATGTCTCAGGGCTGTATCTATTTGCCAGTGATGTGTCTGCCCAGAGCTTGCAGGAGAATGTTACTTTAATGAATAAAGTGGGCAGCCTAAATTGGATTCTGCGGGTAAAGAATATCGAGAAAATACAGTATTTGGTCTCTGTAGCAGCCAGAGCTAAAGCTGTGACAAGGACATAACATATAATGAAAGCAATCCAAGAGAAAAGAGCTAGTTAGTATCATGTGTTGGCAGAGAGTCACTGAACTGAAGCATGAGGAAGACACCTGACTCATCCCAGCTGCATGCTGAGTGGATGACCTTTGACCTCCCTTTAGAGTCCGAGCAAGTGAAAGATCAATACAGTATTACATCATTGTTCTTCTCGTTAATCAGAGTAAGGTAAGTCATTATAAATTCTCTTAGACAGCAAAATAGTTGTTACGAACCATGATCTTGTGTGTTTGCCTTTGCCCGTGTCGGCCACTGTAGGGGCATGATAGAGAAAAATGGATAAAGAAGATTTCATTTTTTTCTTTGCTTTTTGAATAAATATTGACAATAGAGTTAAAAAACTAAATTAGAATAAAGTCAAAATATTTACAATAAAGTCCAAATGTAGGGGGGAAAAGTGTACTTAATGGATAAAGTGAAAGGATGACTATATTCCTGACCCAAAATGAAATAAAATGTCTCCAATATGTATACATATATAAAGCAGTATTCAGTCTTAATATGTCAAAAGCAATTATTATTATTATTAAATGGTATGATAAGTATGTTGAAATATGCTCTGCCCAAAGTATTTATAGATAGGATCTACCATGCATATCATTACATCATATTTAGTTATCTAGGTCAAACTAGCCAGTTATATGAAAACATGTTCAATACAGCCAGTAAAATAATTGCTACTGTATGTTCCTGAATTCTGTACACTTCTACATACTGTAAGTGATGCAGGAACACTAATGGGTGAGTTTCAGAAATGGTTCACAGGAAGTAACAAGCAACAAAACATGTGATTTTTCAGGATGGTTTTGTGTCACCCGCACAACAGAAGAAACATCAGGTTGACGTGCATTCACAGGCAGGCTGTTGTGCGAGGAAAGAGCAAAACGGAATCAAAATAAAAGCAATTAGAAGGCGAGTATAGAGATGCGGGCTGGGTGCGGGGAATAAAAGCGCTATAAGAGACCCACAGTCAGTCGACACTAAAACAGTGTGTGTAAGCAGATGCTATTTCAAAACAAGACCACTCGGGCTAAAAATAAAAGGTGGTTGTATGTACGCCTGTTCTCTGAGGTCTGCACATGCATTATCGTACTGTAAGCCATAAGTGTGATGTGTTATTGTCAGGAAGGATGAACCCTCCCACCTCTCTGTCACACCTCTGGCACTTAAGACTCAACTGCTTCTTTGATATTTCATTCATTGTTGTCGTTGTTGCACAAGGAGTCCTTTCCCACTCTCCTTAATACTTCTGCTTTGTTATTTGTCATGTTGACTTTTCTTCCGGGTTCTATTTGACTTTGTCTCACTTTGTCCTCCTCTATCACTTTGTCATCCCCTTTCCTTCTAAATGTATCTCTTTGTTCCCCCCCTACATCCCCACACGTGGGACACTCTGCATCTCTCACTTCTAGTCTGACTCAGAAAAGGGCTCTAATAGTGTAACTTTCCCTTTGGTGAAGCTCGGCGGAGCTATAAAGCAGCTCTGAGGTCTAGCTGGCAGCCAGATGGTTTCAGCAGAGCTCTCATTCTGCTAATGGGAAGGGGGCAGAGCAGTTAATGAAATGACCAATGTACAAAGGTAATGAGGCACACATCGACTGCAAGCCTTTACACGCATTAAAGTAATCTGAGATGGCAGGATTATGTAAAAAAAAACATTTTACGATGACTGTTCATTAGATGGCTAAGGACTGACTGATTATTCCGCGGCCTGTTCGGCTAACAAACACACTCCCACTGACTCAGAGCTGTCTGTGATATTCAGATTGACTGGCTTGGCTAAGTGCTTCATCAAAGCAAGGATTGTGTGCCAAATGCTATCAATGAGTCTCTGCCCACGTGGCATTTCACCCTACAAATTACAGCACACATTACACTCAGTGACGGCAACACTATCACAGTCACAGGACTCACAAATGCATGCGCAGCTAATCATCATGCATTACATTCACAGTGCGGAACTGTGACCCCTTTCAGCAAACAATCGCAATTAGAGTAGTAGCCCAAAATCTGTTCACTGTTATTTACTGCTATTTGTCTTGCGTTAGGCCATGTCGATCAGGCTGCAGCTGCTACAGGGGAGGAGATGTTAGATATTTAGGGTTTGAAACTAGGGATGATACAAGAGTATGTTGGGGACAATAACAACAACATGAATCAGTAAAATAGCTCATGTTCTTGCCTGATGCTGCAGCTTTAGGATTCCATCAGACAGAAAGTGTCAGACAGAGCATGTTTTTATCCTTGGGTTGCTTTATGTTATTGTGTTTAATGAAGGGGGGCTGTTTGCCTACTTCCTTTGGGAGAACATCAGCTTTTTTTCCCTCTCAATGTGTCTGGGTTTCTGCAGTTGCACGAAATAAATCAGCTCAGGGCGAAAAAATACCCAACTTCATGACCAATTTTCTTCCATTGCTCAATAAGATGATTTGAGAGGCGGGATATCTGTATGGTTTTACCAACAATACTGTAGCTAGCATGATCTGAACAGAAATTGGAGATTTTTGGAAATTCTTTTCATTACTTTAAACTTTAGTATTAACTGTGACAAACCATGAACTAGCGTTAGCACTCATTTGGTTGTTGCCTAGCAACAATTAGTTTTCGAGAAACAGCTAACTCTGTTTGAACTGGGAAAAAAGGCACCAGGTGCTCCCCCCCCCCCACACACACTTTCAACCAGCAACACATCTTCTTTCTGTGCCTTGTCCTTGGCTGACTTTTCCCTCCTAAAGTTAGTGTGTTTCTTCTTTTTTAAGAATGATGTTTCACTAAAGTGCAACCAGCAGTCCTGATGATTTAACTACAGTCATCATTCAGAAAAGGATGATCATAGAAAAACAGCACAGCAAGAGTTATTGTTAATTTTGTCTGCACAACACTGTTGAGAAATATCTCTATTGATTTCCTCCTCTATTGAGTTTCTTCTTGACTGCTGCAACAAAACAAACACCATTCAAAGACATAATGAAGAAATTATTCTCAAAAGTAAAATAATAGTTTTTTTAAATACATTTTCATATACACATGGGACCATCATGTATTTTTGATAGTTTTAAGTGTTTTTGAAAGTGTTGATATGATTTTAACAAATGTTTTGAAGTTGTGTCAATGTCTCTTATCTAGATTTAGTTATTTTCATTTAACCACAAGCACAAGGCTTCTTTCACAGAGTGGTGCCAAACTGTATTGCCCATGGAATAGATAAGACAAAGCTGAAAGAAATATGCATATTGTGTATATAATGTTATCAATTGCCTTACTAATTTGGTTTTTGACACGTGTTATCTGTAATCTGACACTCTTTTTTCCCAATCTGTAAAGCTTCAAAGAAAGGCTAATACAACACCATAACAATGTTGGCTTATTCTGTTCACTCTTACACATTTCAAGGTTAAAATACTTTTCTTCACGCCTTTTACATATTTAATAGGCAACATTGGCAAAGTCACGATATTGCCCGATGCGGCCAGTAACCAAATGATTTATGCTCAGAAGCCAAAGATGATGTGTTGGTCACCCTTTAAAGAGCCTGTGACACGAGTTTCCCCCATCATCCAAACCCATCAATTTGATTAAATATTGTCCCCTTGAAAACCGTTACTGAACTGATTTTGGATATTTGTACTTTGATAACCATTAATCTGCCCTTCAATGTTGACCATTTTCTGGATCTTCTCGGGATTCTTCAAATCCCGCCAAATGATGTGTGACATCATTGCGGGCACGGCGCTCCAGCTGCACCGTTCAGGATCCCAGCATCTGCATGTAAACGCACGATGGCGCACACATCAGCAAGCGATGACAGCGATGACAGTTTAATTTTGAACGTGTCTGAGAGCTCATATGAGGCTGAAGGATCGGTTTATGTTGTATCTGTTAGAAGTTTAGGAATTAGGTGCGTCAATATGGGCGATCATACGGTCATGTAGCCAGTGGTGGACTGGGACTAAAAATCATCCCGGGACTCTCGACCGGCCCACTTCGGTACCGCTAGTAAATTGTCAACGGGGGGAGTGGGGGATGTGCTAGTGACTTATCCGACCGGCCCACTTCGGTACCAGCCCATCAGGATTCGTCCCGATGGCCAGTCCGCCACTGCACCCAGGGGGGGGGGGGGGGGGGGGGGGGGGGAGGGGGCTCGCTGCGGGGAAACGGTGGACCTAGTGTCCCGATCGGAGTGGGAATAATAATAACAATCATAATCCGTGCATTTTATCCATTAATTTCCCCAACATTGTGGTAAAAAAACCACACGTTTAATCCATGTCGGTGTACTACAACTACAAAAAGCATCGGTTTGTTTTCTCATCAGGAAATGCAGACCGGCTCAAACAAACGATTTTTAATCATCATCCTCACGATCATTTAATGTAGGCCTATCATGTGTTCGCCGAATTGACATGAAAGCACTAATAAATGTAGTTTAATCCACTTGAGTTTACAACTACAAAAATAATCTATTTGTTTTTATATCACATCCGACGGGAGGAAATGCAGCAGCTCTCACTACCGATTTTTAATCCTAATTTAATCATCATCTTCACCACGATCATTTATGTTTATGTTCGCCGAATTGACATGAAAGCACTGACAAATATGAATATACTGTAGTCAACTTCATTACAACGTTATTAACGTGCCTAAACTCAGTAATTCACCATTTCTACGCATGACAACACACTTTGTCCGTGTTTGGCTCTCTCGCCGCACAGTGAAGCGTTCCCGCATTGACGTCACTTCCGGCTTCCCCCAAAACTTCTAAATGAGTCGAAGGAATTTCCCTGCGATGTTCGAAATTATTGATATTTATCGGAACGGTATCGCACCTTCTTTTTTAAACTGACGGTTCGAGATTACTAGTAGCCCAATATTTCATTGCACAACAGTTGTTGGGAGGCTGTCACAGGCTCTTTAATGGATTATAAAATGTTTATAATGCATTACAGACATGGACGTCATAAAAAGCGTGGCAATTTTTTCACATTTGAATACATCTGTTTCAAGTGTTTCTATATTGGCATTAGGATCAAGACAATCAATGAATAGTTATTCATAAATGAAATGTGTTCTTTAAAATATAAAGATTTCAGAACACAAACAGCCAAGAATACATTTTCAAAGTGCCAGCACACAGAGTAAAACAATACAATTGTTCTCTTATTTCTGTGACCAGTTTATACCAGTGACATGTAATGTATGTGCTCTTGCCCTAACTCCTGTTTGCTTCCTGAAACGTTGACTTAGTCTGCAACACTTGAAATGCTCCTCAATTGGCAAAAATATATAAGAGGAGAATATCAGCAGCAGATCTCATGAGATGTCATGTTTCCAGTTGTGTGTGTGTGTCTAACCAACACATCCTCACTCCCAGGTCGGCCTATGTTGACGTTATGTCAAGTCCCCTGTCGGCTTTTTCCAACGCAAGGGGGGGGGCCTTAGCGTCCATTTTCAACGCAAGGGGGGGGGGGGGCCTTAGCGTCCATTTTCAGCTTTCCGGGATGTCCATATGCTTCTATGGACGCTCATGGAAGAACGGCATTCGTTTGTGTCGGCTGCCCTTAAAGGCAATGTGAGCGTCCATTCTCATTGGATAACGGAGAATTGTACACCCGGAAGTAAGTATTCCCCTTACTGTCGATTGATTTTACAGTGATATCTGCACTACTCATCGACTAAAAAACACCAGATTATCCTTGTTATCTACACAACATTGATTGGTTTAAATTGTGTGCAATGCTTTTGTATTTTTCCCCTTCGATTCGGAGAAACAAATATGTTTTCGGAGTAAAGGATGGCAGAAGACACTACACTACCCAGAATCCCCAGCTATCGTTTGGACTACACCATGTGCAGAGCCATATAATAGAAGAGTTACGACAACGGAAGTCCAAAAACGGTTATCGTCACGTGGTTCATGTAGAAGAGGATCGTTCCCCGGAAGTTCATGGCGGGCAATGTGAATGCATTGATAACAGGAGATAGAACTACGATGTTTGGTAATTATTAGTGAATAAAGGTTTTGATTTGCAATATGTATACAACAAATCGATATGTGTATGTATTTACATCAATATGTTTTAAAAAATAAAATAGAATTTGCTAATATTAAGTGATAATATTAGGATTAGTGTGAACAACTAGTTTACATGTTAGGCTAACAGTGCCTTGGTTAAAGAGCCTGTTGCTGTTTATTTATAGCTTTGAATTCTTTAAAACCAATATTATCTTCTTAAACTTGTATGGTAGTCAGGAGCATCACTTTCTAATGTGTATTGATATATTTAGAGGGAGGGGATCTAAAGTAATGCTTTAAAATTCAGATTAGATTAATGTCTACCATTTTCTTAAATTCATGGTAGTTTCAGTAACCATGGTAATTGAGGACACAAGTTATCTAAATGACTAATGTCATCTTTATGGCTTTCAGAAAGGACAGGAGACCGACAGGTGACTATCAAAGGACTAGCAGCAGCAGCAGCATGATGATGATGATGATGATGATGATGATACATGTGTTGTTTTAGGAACATCCATTGCAAATACATGGAATTCAATAAACATTGAATAGCATATCATGCAGTTTGTCCGTGCCTTTTCCTCCTTGTTGTCCTGGTTTGCTGTGCTGCCTCCTAGTCGCCTCCTGGGGATGCTCCAATCGCTCAGAGAAAGGAGTACGAATGTACAGCTTCCCCACTGACACAGAGCGGAGGAAGCAGGAGCAATTTCACGACCAACAGCAAAAAAATATGTGATTTATATACAAACACTGTATTTGCACTTTTCACAAAACGAAAACCACACCATTGGGAAAGCTTAATGTTTTTGTTTAATACAAAAAACAGGGAAAGGCTTGAAAAACACTGAGAGTTGAGACTCAGGGTGCAGGGTGAGGGTCTCAGTGCAGGTATTCAGGCTCCATTGAATCCCCCTCTGGTTCTTGTGCTGAAAGAGGGATAAACAGACAGGAGAAAGGGTTATACACACCTATATAGCACACCTATTGGATGGGAAATTGCCTTGGGGAGATAAGGTGTGGTCTTTGTTCCCAACTGAAGTTATGGAACTTTATTATTTGTGAGTTTAACAAAGTATGACAAATGGCATCAGTAACAGATGTGATATGAATTTCTATAAAGTTGTCTCACATTCTTGGTCATATTTTATATACAGTATGTAATGAGTATAACATGTCCAGTAAGTATAAAGTGTTTCCTAATACTGTGTATTCAACCACTATGGAATATGTATGTGGGCAGACAAGATTCAGACACAGTTGTTCTGTGTGTGAAGTAACCTCAAGTCACTCCGCAGGCACATTTTGATGCAGACCAGTTTGTCAAGACAAAAAAGGGCAAGACTAGGCTGAGAGCAGAGGCTATACCCACCATCTTCGTGCATCGCCCTGTGGTCAAAAAGAGAAGGGCCCCTGCACCACGATTCACCCCGGGACCTGTATCTACAAAGCCCATAGCTCATGATCACAGCTATAGTGTGAAAGGTGACACAGGTATAATAAGTATGAACTCTTAGTAACAAAAGTAATATTTCTTATTTTAAGTGGTATAATATTTTAAATGTTCGAACATTTACAGTGCCATGTCTTCTACTTACATTAGTCTCAAAGATTGAGGGAAGAAGGGAAGGGATCACTGCCCTCCACCTGCCAGAGGAGCGCAAACAACAAAAACAAGCAAGGTGTCCCGTCATGTACCTGGAAGTTTGGGTTGGCAAAATGGAGTAAGAGAGGGACTTGAAAAACCTTGGTGGCTGTCTACTCATGTTGTTACAGTTGGCTTGGTTACAGCTCTCAAGTTTTTTTTTGTGCCATTTCCACATCTTTAGAAAATGTGAAAAAATTGAAGTGAAATCAACCTCTTCTCTGGAGAACAAACCTCGATTTCTCTGTCTTGTGAGTTTGCAGTCTTGCAGTTTTGCTCCTCCACCTGTAACATCACTGCCCCTCCACCTGCCATACAGTAGGTTACTAACAAGATTACTTATATAATACAGTGATATAATACATGTTTAGTATGCTTACTTATATAAAACAGTAGTATTAAACTTACCTTGTGTGTTCACTCTCACTTAAGTCCCTCTCCCTTTGCCATCAATCCAAAATCAGCTGAGCTGCAACATTATACACACAGGTAATAATCAACATAATCACAAGGACACAATATGGCTCTGCTAAAAACACTCACTCTTACACGCACCAAAGTTATATTTATCTAATATTTAACTCCCTCCACCCCCGCATACAATCCCGTTTAGAAGCCCCTCTTCTCTAATTCAACAACGTTGGACCAAATAGACATTAAGAGAACGGAATTTACAATTAAAAGGCTGTTCAACGTGTGTTGCTAACTTGCTTCGGTATCCTAGCTTGATCTGTTATCTGTAAACGTTCCCTAAATCTACTAATTTAGGGATAATCCACTGACATCCTTTAATACACATGTTCAATTGAATCAGATGTACTGATAATATCCGCAATATAAATCTTTAAACTTCTTCTTACCTTTAAAAGTCCGTCACGAACGGTCTATTATGCTGCAACTCTACCGCTCTGCTAGCCTTGGCGCTAACTTCCGGGGAACGATTGAGAGGCTCCACGATCCGCCATTGCTGTAAAAAAGTGGTCCATTGGAGTGAACGGAGATGTCATAACTCTTCTATTATATGGCTCTGACCATGTGCTCTGTTTGACGTCACGTGATCTTCAAATTTCTCCCTGAAGAAAAAAAAAACATGGCCGAACTTCGTTTTATTCTCGATGGAAAATCCCTATTTTAAAGTTAGTTTGGCCATTAAAATGCGTTTCGATGTCATTTGATGCGAGAAATATGAGTTGTTATTTCAGATTATGTGTGCAGTGAATGTACATGATCTTTAGTTTGCTAGTTATTACGAAGATTACTTCAGGAAATTGCGTCCATAACGTTTTCATTGTTACCAAGGTGGTTGCTAGGGACGCTGCTATCGATATTATTTCTGTTATGTTGTGTAACTGTTTAATGGTGTTATCTTTATTGCTACCCCCTTCCCCGTCAATGTATAGTGTTGGTCCACAGCGAAAACATATTAGTTTAACAAAATCCGCATCTAAAGATAGCCTACGTTATTTTCCCCTGTGCAATTCCAGTCTCACATCTCACAGCACATCGTCATTAACAAATACCGGAAACAGACCGAAAACATTTTTTTTTAAAAATACAATAATACTTTATTCCGAGTGTGCTTGCTTTTCTCTTTGGAAGTCATCACATAACTGCATTGTAATACACGGTTCGGCTGCATTAAATATTACATATCTGCCGTAGTTCTGTATTTATAGAGCCCTGATGAGAAGACTTCTAGACAAACATGAGGAACTGAAAACGTGACGTGGATCATAAATATATCAGCCATTAAACAACATCTTACATTTCTTTTCACACAATACGTCTCCTTGCAGTATCAACACTAATTCGGCTGACTTTTATATTTGATCCAATTGGTAGATAGGCTGTATTTACACCATAAAGGTGCACACCTGATATAAAGGGACACCTAGTGGTTAAAGCATGTTATTGAATTTCATTATTTTTATTATTAGATATTAATAGGATCCCTATATAGTATATTAATTACTCGTTATTCTCTACTAATAGTTAATTAAAGACTGTTAAACTGTTACATGACTATTTTGCACATCCCTTTCAAGATTTCAAGATTGTCTAAGGTTTATTGACATATCATATAGGCCTACACAACTATGGTGTAGTTATGCATTGAATGAAAAACTTGGGTCGCAGGTTCCTCAATAGTGCATTACAAGACATCTATCAATATTTGTGCGTACCTCCAGCAATGTTAACTATGTTGAAGCACTTATTTTAACTGATATTATACATAATGTATTATACTCTTATAAGATGTATGTAGATATTTCATCTCCGACCTTGTCAGGTATTGAACAATCAATAAATAAAGAACACAGAATTGTTGAATATAAAACACAGAATTTGTGTGATTATACTAAATGATTTACAAATAAACACCACTGCATATTTAACTGTTACACATGCTGATGTAACGCAAATGTTCCAACTTGAGATCAATAAAGTATATCTTATCTTAAGCTGATCGATGGCTATACTGCCATATTTGCAAAATGTGCCTCTGAACCTTAACAAGTGCATGTTTCAGGCTTATCAATTAAGGTAATGTAATGTAATGTAATGTTATCAATTAACAACAGGGGTCACAAACATAAGACCAGCTGTTAAATAAAGCTCTTCTGACCTTAGCTGGCATGTGTGTATATATATATTAATGCTGCCCATTATGGGCACAAGCAATTTTCACCCATTTATTAATTATATGTTTTAAATGTGAGTGTTTCCTATCCCCTAAACCTCCAGGGATGTACACAGTTTAATACTGGCAACTTCTTATTATGGGAAATACGAAAACGTCTTTTAAAACTACAACTCCCAGTAGAGACGTGCCATAGATACAGAACATGTTGCGAAACAGAATAGCCAGCATTTGTAGTTCTGGGGACAGGGTGGGGGAGGGGGGACGCGGTGGACCCGTTCAAATCCAGTTTTGGACAGTCTGCCGTGCATGGTTCCATCCCATTTCAAGTGCTGTTCGAGGCTCGGCGTAACCCTCGGAGCACACTCTCCAATCACAGAGCTTGAGGACTATCACGGGGTTTGTCAAACAGAGCACATGGTGTAGTCCAAACGATAGCTGGGGATTCTGGGTAGTGTAGTGTCTTCTGCCATCCTTTACTCCGAAAAAACATTTGTTTCTCCGAATCGAAGGGGAAAAATACAAAAGCATTGCACACAATTTAAACCAATCAATGTTGTGTAATTAACAAGGATAATCTGGTGTTTTTTAGTCGATGAGTAGTGCAGATATCATTGTAAAATCAATCGACAGTAAGGGGAATACTTACTTCCGGGTGTACAATTCTCCGTTATCCAATGAGAATGGACGCTCACATTGCCTTTAAGGGCAGTCGACACAAACAAACGCCGTGCTTCCATGAGCGTCCATAGAAGCATATGGACATTCCGGAAAGCTGAAAATGGACGCTAAGGGCCCCCCCCTTGCGTTGAAAATGGACGCTAAGGCCCCCCCCCTTGCGTTGGAAAAAGCCGACAGGGGACTTGACATAACGTCAACATAGGCCGACCTGGGAGTGAGGATGTGTTGGTCTAACAGCCACTGTGAAGAGCTACAGATGTATTGCATTTGTGTTTCCTGCAATGTATTGTTTATTCTTGTGCATGCTATCGACTCAATGTGCTGGAACAATGACCCAATTTCCCTATAAATATTTGTTTCTAAACTTGCCCATGCCTGTGTGGCATAAATAGATCCGTGCAGTTTGTTGCATCGTACTGTCTGTCTGTCTCCCCCCCCCCCCCCCCCCCCCCCCATCCCTTTGTTGTGCACTTCCTCCTGGTGGAGCCCAGTTAATTGCACACTCCTCATTATCATGTATTGGAATAGAGCTCCCTCTGAGGCAGTCTTCAGCGCAGTAGACCATTTTTCAAAGCTCTCTGTTCACGTCTATTTCGTGCAGGAGAAAAATAAAAAGGGAAGGGAGGGGGGTTACAAGCACCACCTGACCTTCGGCCTACAATTAGGAATTTCTCCAACTGCTTGGCGGATTTGTAACTGCTGTGTGCACGAGACAGGCAAACATTACTCGTTGCCGCCCAATGTCTTCCCTCTGTGACAAACTGAGCACTTCTGGTTGGTTGTAATGCTCAGTCCCAACAGTGGGAATAAAGTAGATGTGACCCCATAGACTGAGCAGCAGCTGCTAACCCCCTGATCATCGCTTCTTCTTCTTTTATCCGACGGTGGCGTCTGCCCAGTCATGCGGGGCCCTGCCAATACATTCAGCAGACTATGGTAATGAGCCCGAAAAAGGATTCCCTAAACTCAGCGCTGTCGCTTTGATGACTGCAAAATTAACACTGCTCTCGAAATTCTAGACACCTGCTGTAATAACATTCAAGAAAGAAGTCTGCTGTAGAACAGGTACAGGGAAATGAACGTAACCCTTCTTGTCAAATGTAATTAAAACTATAGTGGCCCCAATAAGGCGCCATGAATGTTTTAAGAGGATGCAATTATTGCTGCAGTGAGAAACTCTGTTTTACCCAGGGTGCCTTTGCAGAGGCGTAGGATAAGATGGAGTTTTCTGTCCGTGAGTGTAATAGAGTGTTCTTGGAGAAGGGTTTGTATACTACCAAGCATCTTTTTACACACTGCCACCATGCAAGATGTCATGACAGGAACACACACAAATTAACATTTTCTCACACTTTCCTTTCATGCAGTGTGTGCCGCGATGTTCCACATCTCTGTTCACGATTCCTCCTCTTCCGCTCCGTGTGCACCCCTCCCTCTCCTTGACCTTCTCTTTTCATTAGTCAGAGTGTGTCTCATGCCCCTGAGCATGCTGATAGTGCAATGCTCCAAGGCTGCATTTATCAAGATGATAAAGCACTCTCAGACAACAGCCAAGTATCTCAAGGCTAGTGGCTGCGGTACCTGACAAGTGACAACAAGTCACACAAACAGATCCTCCTCCACGCGCTGTCTCCCCCCTCCCCCCCGCCGTATACCCTGCCTAGTTGGTCACAGGTTGTTGCCTTATGTCACACGAGCCCCTAATGACATGTTAAGTGCGGATGAAGGCGGGTGACTGCACAAGACAACAGGTCTGCCCCCCTCCCACGCCTGCACACACACTTGCTCTTCGTCACACAGCACACTGACGTTCTCTGAGCTGCAGTTCAGCGACATCCTATTACACAGTGGTGGAAAGTAAGTAGATTTATAAAGTAATGTACTTAAGTACAATTTTGATTAATTAAAACTAGCTGCACCTTTACCAGCTTTGATAACACTTTAATGATCAATCATTATAAAACATATCATATTATTCTGAAATGGGTCAATCTATAACGAGTACTTTTACTTTTGGTGCTCTTAGTATATTTTGATGCCAATACTTTTTCTACTTTTACTTGAGTAACATTTGGATTACAGGATTTTTTACTTGTAACAGAGTATTTCTACACTCTTCTTACTTTTACTCAAGTACAAAGTCTGAGTACGTCCTCCATATCTGCTGTTATACCACGCAGGCCTGTAAAGTCACTGGAATTGAAAGGCGTGCCACTTTAATCTCTGCTCAATTCAATGGCTGTGTTCCCCTCTCAGCCATAGAGGTGCTGTCAGCCTTGGGAAAGCTTTGCTCAGCTCTCACACTGACAGGGAAGTTATGTTATTCTCTTCAAAACGTATTAGCAATTGCTCTAATGGGAGGCAGTGGGACACTTTGACAATGCTTTTTGATGGTTTCTTTTTTCCTTTTTTCTATTCTTTTCTAGTCACCATTAAATTACTTTCAGACGTCATTTTTCTATGAAAACACAATTAGAACAGAGAAGTACATTGTTCGCAGAGTCTTTTAATGAAAAGGCTCAAAAGGCAATGTTTGCTAAATGTTTGCTAAAAATGTGCTTCTAGCTCTGCCTTTCTCTAAAGCCCCTGTCACACTGTCCCGAAATTGACACCCGATGGACACACGATAAAGGAAATGTTCAAATTCGGCTGTGATCGTAGCAACATCGGGCCATTCGTGAGGGCATCTTAAGCCATCGTATGACCACCGGTGGAGTTTCTCAGGCTCCGGCAGCAACTTTGTGAGCGGCAACTTCGTAATCAAAAAATCTTGAAGCTGGGCGTGTCTGAAGCTTGGCGATTTTTTGCGAGCAACGCGACCAACAACCAATCACATGAATCTCCCGCCCCCGACATACAAAGCAATAGCAATGTTAAAACGAAGTAAACTGGATATAAACTCCCCAAACAGGCGAAAACCTACCAGTTTCACCCACTGTCTCTGCCACCTCCCTCCATGCCTGGTTCCTCCGGTTTGTATCCCGGTAAGTTAATAGGGACTGGTCATAAAGAACCGGGTGATTTGCTACCGTAATTTCTCGTTTGGAATATGAGGAAATTAACTGCGGTCTGGCTCTCCCAGCTTTCACGCGGTTTGATTGGCTAGTGCTTGTACTGGCGGGAATTGCAAAAACGGGATTTGATTGGCTGACGCCAGCTTCGAGCAAGCGTCGAGCCTCAAAAGTTGAACAATGTTCAACTTTTGACGCCGATAGACGCTCGCGATGCTTGCAACGCCTTGCCATGCTACCCACAATGCAGTTCGGCGTAGTTTGAAAATATCCTACGTCACCCCATTCAAATGAATGGGCGAAGCGTTGAAAGCATTTTTTGACGCCTGTAGTGTAGACGGGCCGTTGGCACTCGTGAGGGCATCTTGTCAAGTCGTGTCATCTTCGTGTTATCATCGGTGCATTCGCCCTCACTCTGATCGGGGCGAATGCCCGATGGCACCGATGATAACAAGATGCCCTCACGATGGCCTTACGAAGGGCAAAATGTACACACAAATTCAACACGAAAATGAACCTTCGCAAGGTCCTTCGGCTATTTTTTGGCATGCCAAAGATGTTGCCACCGCTCACGAAGTTGCTGCCAGAGCCTGAGAAACTCCACCGGCGATCATACGATGGCTTAAGATGCCCTCACGAATGGCCCGATGTAGGCCTATACGATCAGAGCCGAATTTGAACATTTCCTTTATCGTGTGTCCATCTGGTTGTTTTATTGCACAACAAAATCATGTAAATATATTATGTAAATAACCCAATTTGTGTTCTGTGAAACTAAAAAGGATATAATATATTATTTTGAAGGCGAGTTGACAGGAAGTTGTTGTTGCTATGGAAACAACAACATGACGGAGAAAACGAAATATCTTCTACATATAAAGACGGAGAAAGTAAAGAACAAAGTCTGAAAATATCAGTACTGTATCATAGTACTGTAACATAATTGTTTTTGTTACTTTCGTTGCAGTTGTATGTCTTACATGTAATGTAAATGTTGCCTTTGTGTGTGGTTCGGGGCCATCTTCGTGCGAAACTCACAATTCCATATTCGTGTGTCCATCCGGTGTCAACTTCGGGACAGTGTGACAGGGGCTTAACACACACACACACACACACACACCAACACACGCACATTTAACTGACAGTTTGACTTTATCAATGTGAAGAGGAAATAATAGTATATATTTAGTTAATCAACATTGTTAGATTACTTAAAATATAGTAGCCAACCTTATATTTCATATTTTTTCCCTTTAGACTCTTGCGGTTTATTCTTAAAAACCCTTACCCTTACCCACCCCCCATTTTCCCTCCGCTGGTCTATGGCCTTGTAGAGGGTAACGGGGTACAGAGTCGCTTAGATAAGCGGGGTAGTGCATCTGACGAAGAGATAGGTTGTTGTGCTCCCTATCGCTGTTTCTTATCCTATATCTAATAGAACTGCTCGGGTCTTGATAGATTGAGTGGGGAAGTTCATGAGATCTTTCTAGAGGGTTATCAAGAATAACTTTTATCCAATGACCTTTTCCCTCTCTGTCTGTGTCTGTGTATTCTCTTGTTCCGATTAACCCAGCCAAATCTTTTTTCTTGTTTTGTATCTATATCTACGCCGGGATCCGGAGTCGAGGCTGATCCTCTTGCTGTAGTCCTGTGTCTTGGATCCTCTATCCTGAGTTCTGGATTAAGTCGTGGACTTCGGGTCGTGGCTGAACCTGTCTCTGCGGTCCTGCCTTGGGTCTCGTCATGCTGCTTCCCTGATGGCTTCCACAGGATTGTAGCTGACATCCTCGTGGATTCATCTTCTTATTACAGACACATGCATTTCCTAACATTCGGTCTATATGCTGTAAAATGTATTATCTCTTTGATGTACACGCGGCATCTATTGCACGTCTGTCCGTCCTGGGAGAGGGATCCCTCCTCTGTTGCTCTCCCTGAGGTTTCTCCCATGTTCCCCTTTGAACTGTGGGTTTTCTCTGGAAGTTTTTCCTTGTACGATGTGAGGGTCTAAGGATAGAGGGTGTCGTTTTTCCCATACTGATATTCTGAACAATCTGTGCTGTTGTATTAGCTGTAAAGTGTCTCTACTGTAGGCTATTTTTATTATATGTACAGCACTTTGGCTCGACCAAAAATCGTTTATAAATGTGCTATATAAATAAAACTTCATTTGATTTGATTTGTACTATACATTGACATGTGTTGCCTCTCGCTCTTATCATATTACCATACTTATGACAAGTACGCAAGAAATCCCTTCTTGTGCAAAATGAATATTGATGTTTTTTTTCAATTTGAGCTGCAACAATTTATCATAAACTATTTTGATAATCAATTAATTGTTTAGAAAAAGAATGCATTCATACAATGTTTTTCAACCTCTAAAATGATAGTATTTATTTTCTTTTTTTATCTCATATTAACCTGAATATATTTATGTTTTGGACTGACAAACAATACATTTAAAGGCGTCATTTTAGATATTGGGAAACCTTTTTTCATTATTTTCTGACATTTAGACTAAATGATTAATCAATTAATCGGGTAAAAATAATCTTCAAAGTAAGGAAACATAAAGATATTCTTAGGTTGCAGCCCTAGTTTCTATTTTAAATTGTATCAAGTAAACAAAGGCATTTCTACCAAAAAAGGAACACATACGAACCCCAGAAGAACAATCCTGAATGCTATAATAACAGCCATCTGCAGTAAGTGCTGTGAAAGGGAAGTGCGAGGAGTTTCAGGAGTCTCGCATGTCTTGCTGTAGAAGCAGAGGAGAGCACACTGCTGAAGGGGGGGAAGGGGGGGGGGGATGATGGCTGCACCGACAAAATAGAGGACCTCTTTGAAGTGTTTCTGAAATACCAAATGTCAAGGAGGAGGACAGATGGTCATTCTGTTTCATATCTTTTCCATCCTCTTCTCGAGCTGCTAGGTCAACAAACCATTTGAAAATGTTTTGCAGTGTGAGTGACGGCTGTGTATCAAACATCATTTAGGTTTCTTTTTTTATTAAAAGGGACCTATTATGCTTTTGGGGGTTTTCCCTTTCCTGTAGTGCGTTATATCGTTTTTCTGTGCATGTAAATGGTCTGCAAAGGCTAATATCATACCAAATGTCCATCCAGAGGGAGTTTCTCTCCCACACAATCCCCCCCTGCCTGAAACACCTCCATTGGACTCATTTGTTTACCTTCAGGACATAGAGACATCACTACGTAACACGAGTGCTTTTATTGGCCAGTGCTCCAACACTTTGGATGATATAGCCTTAGAGGCGGGACATCTCTAAGCGGTTGACCAATCCCAACAGAGCCGCCTAGCTAACCAATCAGAGCAGACTGGGCTCTGGTTTCAGACAGAGGGTGAAAAGAGGTTCTGCAGCACAGGCAGAATGAGAAAAATAAAGAGCTTTTTGAACATTAAAGCATGGAGAAATGTCACAGTAGAGACACTAAATACAAATATGAACCTGAACATGGGCACAATTATTTGTCTTTAAAGCATGACTGCAGATGTTAAAACATCTTGCAGCTGTCATCAATGGACTGTTTCTCAAATCTTTTAAAACCCTTTGAAAAATGTTTGTGCTCACTGACTATCTTTACACATCTTTTGTTGTGTTATGACCTGTATAGAGTGGTGCAGGGATGACATGTTTTAAAGGTCCCATGTCATGGCCATTTCTACTGATCATAATTCCATTGTTGAGGTATACTAAAATAGATTTATATTGTGCAATTTTCTAAACTCACATTGGTTTCTCATACAGCATCTCTGTATAGTATGTGTATTCACCAGGTATTCACTCTCTGTCCTAAACGGCTTGTTGGAGCTCCTGCCCCCCCCCTCCCTCCCTGTGAGCCCAGTGTGCTCTGATTGGTCGGGACGTTGAGAGGCTCGTTGCTGCGATCTGCTGCGAGGAGTGGACAGGCTTCCGGTTCGGCGATACAGCGAGAACAAGCGAAACTCATCCTGAGCACACACAAACACTCACAGCCGAAGTAAAAACAATAAGTGTGGCTTGATATTGAGTAAGAAAAAGGTTTATAACGCTGTGAGAATGGGTCTGCGGAGAGCATTTCTCCGTGATCCCAACTTAGCAGCCCGAAAAACGTTTACCCATTTAAACAGTCGTGGTAGATATACCTTGTTTGTTTCAAACATCATAAATACACAAACAACAATGAATACTGACAGGTTGTGTACCCGAATCTCCCGCTGGTCCAAACAAAGTAGGAACAGCATCGTTCTTCACCCCCAGTTTCCACTGGGTCCGTCTGCGCCGCGCTGCGCCGCGTCACGGTTTTGGTCCGACCTCCTCTAGCGCCATAACCCACCGGACGCGTCCCAGAAGCGTTTCAGAAGCGTAGCGTCGTGCGTGCAGGCTCGCAGTTTTGTTATTGATTCGGGCATCCTGGACATTTGTACTTCTACAAGAAAGTAAGTAGGCTACGTAGTTAAATGTTTTATTTTTGTGTCTGTTTAAATTGTGTTTATTGTTGTTATACATTTCCTATTTTGTTGTGTTGTAGTCTACAGACACAGTTAATAATAATTGTAACAGTCCCGTTATAAACTACATGAATCAAATATGTGTTGCTGTATTTTAGTGGTAAACAAATGCATTCATCATCATAATTATTCTATATATATAATTTACAGTGCCTGTAAACCGGAGGAGAACGCTGGCATTTCCGCTCACCTTTCCACTTCCTGCGAGGGGGGGCTGCCTGCCCGACCTCATGTTACGGCTGCGCCGCGGCAAAAATAGAATTCATCCTAATTTTAGAGAAGCGCTGCGCCGAGCCGCTTCTGGGCCGCTTCTGGGCCGCTTCTGGGCCGCTTCTGGGCCACTTCTGGGCCGCTTCTGGGACGAGTCTGGGACGCGTCTGAGCCGTAACGTGGCGCGTGTGGTCGAATAGCACCAATTGACTAGAGTGGCCGCGATCCTTACGACCGCCGCGGCGCAGCCGTAACACAGCGCAGCCGTAACACAGCTCAGCCGTAACGCGGCGCAGCCGTAACACGGCGCAGCCGTAACACGGCGCAGACGGACCCGGTGGAAACTGGGGGTTACGCTGTACATATCCGGCATGAATCGCTGAAAGGTTTGTGAAGCTTTGTTTCGTGAAATGCTGGCAGAGGGTGTGGCCTCTGGGTATTCACACGTCACAGAACCCAGGAAGCAAACAATGGAACATGAGAAATCTCCAACGAGGCGTTCTGGGGCAGCATAGACAGGTATTTTCTGTGTTAGAGTTTTACTTGCTACAGGGTGTACTTTGAGGGTTTTTGACTGCAGACCGTTTACATGCATAAAAACCTTCATAACACACAAGGGGACGGGTAACAACCGGAAAAGCATGACATGGGCCCTTTAAGCAACTGCTTATATGTATGGATTTCAGGACACATTACTGCACCGCTCTATAGCAGCTACGTATACAAAACAAATCCTTTTAGTTTATTTTAGTCTGAACGCTTGAACTTCTTCATGCATGAATTGAATGCTATTGTTGTAGCAAGGGCAATTTATAGCATTGAACTATTGCATTGAATATTAAATACAAAATGTAAAATTATTTTTGTATTGAAATTATTATGATATCATATTTCTAGGACTCTGAATAGCTGGTATTTATTTTATTAACAGTTTAAAATAATCACACAAACCTCCGGCAGTACTCCAAATTACCCCTGAAGGTTCTGGGATCTGGGAAAACAATGCATCAAATATTCAGGTGAACTAAGAAACATTTGGAGGCAATCCACTGCATTCTTTTGTATGACAACTATATTGAGCATTTCTTTCAAAGTCTTCTAATTTTAGCCCTCAAAAAGGGTTTTATTTCCGTAGCGTTGTCACATTTCATACTTTGACTTCCATACATCTGGATTAGTCCCATACATGTACGTGAGCGCCTTTCAAATAAGGAATGATATTAAATTCCCCCATAAATGCCAAATGTTAAATATAAATAACCATAAACCTATATATTGGAACTGTATATTCAGTATTTCCTATTTTTCCACATCACCCCCCCCCCCATTCCTTTATCCACACACTCTCTGCTCCCCAGCCCTGTCTGTCTTAGCCTTTTTTCTCATAAGGTTGTTCAGTATTCCAGATCGTATCTCTCTGTAGATGCTTAACTCTCACCTTTGTCAGTACTGCTGCATGTGAACTATCTGCGGAATCAAAGACTACAAAACCTCTCAAGAGCTCCACTGTATATCTCAAGGTTGGTGACCATTGCAGTGTTTTCTTTATATTTTCAGCTTTTTTTACACCAGTATTTCCCTGTTTTATCACTGTTGACACTGCAAACTTCACAATATGAACTCTCTGATAAGTAGCCTTTGTGACACCTCAGTAGAAAATATCTCATTCTGCATAGTCGGGTTGTGAACCTGCCATTGCCGGCTGCATTTATTTTCTTTATGCTTCCTTTAATGTTCTTTCACTGTGTGGGGACTTGGATTCTTAATGGTCTCCTTATGTTAGGCTCTATAGCAGTCAACTGGAGCAGAGCTTTCATTTGTGGTTGTGGCTTCGGGTTGGCTTCCATTGAGCTCCTTCCTTTCCTATGCTCATGACAGTAACATTCACAACACCACTGAGTAAACATTAATACAATAAAGCCTTTCTTATAATTGCAGCAACCAGATTAAAACCTGAGATAAGAAAAGTAATGCAACAAAGTTTGGCATGATGCAATATCCAGATACTCTGTATTGAGCCTTTGTGTGTCACATGTCAACACCTGAATGTAGATGTCTTATGCAACACACAAGGATGAAAATGTCACATTTGATTTGATGTATCTCGTGCACAAACTTTGCTTGCTCTTCACCCTAAAAGACAGGAAATAATGATTGTGATTTTCTGTTTTCCTCCTGAATAAAATACTGTCTCATTGATGACAAACAGTAAATTAGCACCATTTTGACACCAGGCATGACCTTTGCAGTGATTGGTTTATTTTAAGTTCTGTGTTGTTGATTTCCTCAGAGGTTTGCGTCTCCTTGCTAGTTTTATGACACTTAGTGAATGATTAGTGTCTGTTTTCCTATAGGCACATTGGTCTCGATGTTGTTTCCTTACGTAAGGTAATTAACAACGAGTGATAAATAATTTGTTTATCCTGTTTCAACTGTGCCGTCAATAACACTTGAGTTTTTTATTGCCATATCTAAACTGTAGCTACCGTACATAAGACAATAAAGCGATTGAATCTTTGAACATCCACTAGCTAGCTAGTTAGCTTAGATTTGTTCCAAGCACGTTACCTTCAGCGGGAAACCAACATTCACGTTGCTTATGCAACTTTCTTTTATGTTTTCATAGTCCCACACTTAAACAGTTGTATGACCTTTTGAGACTTATCCTCTAGCTAATTTGTGTTCATCACTGCCATGCGCTAGCAATTTCCAGTGAGTCTGGAGTCCCGATCCTCTGTAGCGCTGCTATGTCCAACATGATCCCTTTCCTTGTGCTCCAGAGAAAGATATTTTTATCCTGGGAATCTCCCACTCCGCCACAACTTTACATGTCTTATTTACAACGTGTGCAACAATGTGCTTCACTACCAGTAAGACATAAGGAAATACACCCTCAATGTGTGTCTTTATGATCAGTTGATTTGCTTCGTTTTTTATTTATGTTTTATAGTTTTTTCCTTTTTAATATACATTTTTATATTTCATATTTTATTTTCCATATATATATATATATTATTATTATTTTAATTGTATTTATGTTGGGACAGGCATGCAGGTTATTTTTTTATTTGGTTATTGCACTTATCATTTGGGCTGACATTCTTAACATTTCTTAATGTTGTTCACTACTGGTTGTGGGCCCTTCTTTGCCTTGTGCACACATCACTAGTGCAAGTATTGAAGCTAAACTATCAAACATCATATATTTATAATTCAAGGCACAATACAAACCGGATCAGAAATTATATATTTCCTCACCGTTACATTTTTATTTTCATAGAGGGACTTCTGTTTTCTATTTTGTGTGCCCTTGAGCAAACCTTCATAATCAGTCCCTCCAGAAATGCAGTAAAAAAAAAAGCTTTTTATATGAAACTCCCAGATGGGATTATTAATGAATCTCAGTGTCGCTAAAAGACAGCATGGTTCTATAAATCTTCCTCTAAAAATATAACGCTTTCAAAGGGAAAAAACGCTGCTCCTCTGTGAGTTGTGTGAGTTGTGCCTGTATCTACTGCAGCTGATGGTGCCTGCTGAGGTCGTGACCCCTGAAGGTTGACTTTGCCCTCTCTGAATGGCCTCAGCTGTGGAGGGATGATCAGTGCAGTTTGGCCAGAAAATGCTGCTTACGAACAACTGCTCTGCTCCGGCTTAGCCTCACTTCTGCTAGAAGGGCAGAAGCTTATGTGTGTTTTTACAACATCAGGAAGATACGTCCCCAGCTGACACAGAAAGCGACGCAGGTTCTGGTCCAGGCTCTCGTCATCTCACGCCTAGACTACTGCAACTCCCTCCTGGCTGGTCTACCTGCATGTGCCATCCGACCTCTGCAGCTCATCCAGAATGCAGCGGCTCGTCTGGTCTTCAACCTTCCTAAATTTTCCCACACCACGCCGCACCTCCGCTCCCTTCACTGGCTTCCGGTAACTGCTAGAATCCACTTCAAGACACTGGTACTTGCTTACCATGCTGCCAATGGATCTGGCCCTTCCTACATCCAGGACATGGTTAAACCGTACACCCCAGCGCGTGCACTACACTCTGCATCAGCCAAACGACTCGCTGCACCCTCGCTGCGAGGGGGACCCAAGTTCCCATCAGCAAAAACACGTGGGTTTGCTATCCTGGCTCCAAGATGGTGGAATGAGCTCCCCATTGACATCAGGACAGCAGATAGCTTGCACATCTTCCGGCGCAAACTGAAAACTCATCTCTTTCGACTCCACTTCGAGCGTTAGAACTATTAACGAAGTACTTTTATACTAATAAAGGACTGGCTTATCTAAAGCCAGTTGAGTAGCACTTGAAATGTTTGGCTCTATGAAACCTGATGTACTTATATGATTCTGTTTTCTTCAAGGTTGTGTCTTCCTGGTCGAATGTACTTATTGTAAGTCGCTTTGGATAAAAGCGTCAGTTAAATGCAATGTAATGTAATGTAATGTTATGTAGACCTGACCTTAGTGGACTTTAGGAAGAGTTATCATGACGAATCTATGAAGATTTGATGTAACCTGCTCTCAAACAAGGAATAAAAGAAAATAATATGTAGCAACAGTATTTATGCCTTTAATTAAAGAAAAATAATGTATCCAACTATACTGTTTTAGTGCAGCGTGGGTTATGCTTGCTGGATTATTTCTTATTCTTCGTCAAATGCTTTGTCATGTTATATGTTGCTGCTAAGGCTGTTATTGATTAAATCTCTACAAAGCTCTTCGCAACACTATTCCACCATCAGCCTAACAAACAAATAACAGAAACGTAGCAACCTCCGAATAATCCAATTCCAACGCATTTGTATGCACATAAACATATTTGCTAGGACAAAATAAATGGTTAGTCAGCATATATCTATAATAAGTGCATACTAGCCTGAGGCTGCTGAATATGTTCCTTATTAACAACTGCAGAAATACTGTATAAGAGGAACTTGTTTATCTGTTTACCATGCAATTTAACAAAATAGGTATGCATGAAATCCTGTGCGCGAACAGCGAACTCTGCCACTTACAATGTCAATGACAATATGTCATTATTTATTTTTTTAATGTAATAAGTATATACATTGTGTGGGTACTGCAGACAAACATATATTGTGTGGAAAAAGTGCTAATATGGCAATCCAACAGTAGAGTCCTGGATGCAAACCTTTCATTTCCATGGTTTAATATGGCCAGTGAAGATGACAGATTTAAAAACAACAATGTTGTGTTAGGTATGCGAATGAGGAGAGGTTCAGAGGGAATACATTTTTACTTTATTATGAAGAGTTAAGAATTTCTACATTAAATGAAAAGTCTGTTTAAAGTACAGAAATGTTTTTGATGCACTGCATAATTTAATGTTTATGTCATTTTCTTTCTTATGAATTGGCTTCTTTTCTTTGTAAAGCTTGTATACAGAAAGTAGTGTTATTGAAATGTCTGTTGCTCTCAGATTTTTGGTCTAAATAATGGTGTGTGGTGAGTCTTTTGGTACGGTGGTAAAGTGTGTTTTGAGCCTTTTACAGTGTTTTTTTGGTAAATGTATTGTTGTGAGGTTGCTGAATGTTTTCTAAATGTGTTGTCAATTTGGTGAAGATGTTTGCATGTGTTTTGTCACATTTGTGTTTTTATATGTGCATGGTTTCTGAAGCTGCAGTGCATTACTCTTAATAGAAATGTTTTTGGCCATCGGCCAACGTATGTTATGTATACATCATTTATGTATAACACAATAATAATCCAAATCAATCAAATGTGAGTTTTTGAGAGACTGAAAGTGTGCTGCGTTAAAGATGCATCAAATACAATGAGGTTCTGACAGATTTTCACCTAAAGTTAAAACTGTGATGAGAAATAAAAATGCTGATAGAATAGAAACATGTGTTCTGAATCCTGCTTTATGAAAACCAATGCAGAGAAATCATTGAAGGTTGAAAGAGTGGCTTTTTGAGTCTGATGCTCAACGCCGGGTGGCTGTGCACGGTGCAGACAGAAGCTGAGAGGTGAGCGGGATGAGGGGGAATAAAGTGACCTGGGGGGTTAGAGGAGAAGGTGGGGGGAGGGGTGATAATAAGGAATCCATGTGACTGACTCAGAGTGATGGGCTTACCTGGCCATGAATATTTCAGACGGCAGTGAGGTGTGTTATTACAGCTCAGAGGGAGCACTCACAACATGGGGCAGGACATGTGCCATGCCCAGATAGCACTAAGCGCACACACACACAAACAAAGCGTTTTTTCCAGCAGCATTAACAACAAACACCTTTCAAATTGCTCATTCACGCTGAATACGAGAATAACAAAATGTTTTCATCAACAAACTAACAGCATCTTCCACTGACATGCTCCCTGGAATCGATCATCAGCGAATCAATAAGCAAGGAGAGGTTTACACGTTATCCGAGGACTAGCTGGGAGTAAAATAAATCCATGTGCAGCATTTTACTTGCGTTGGTACAGTCCCACATGCCAAGAAGACGATTAAATACATATTCTGTTTACATGGACAGAGTGCCCAAGGGGTCTGCAAACTAGTACAGCAAAGCAGCTTTACTCAGCCAGCTAACAATTCAGAGCCTCTGGTCATTCTCATATACTCCCTCCATTATTTCAGCAGCTCCTCTCAGGCCACCATCCCTTCTGCGAAAAACAGTGATGAGACTGTCGTAGGGAGCTATGGTGAGGAGGCATATGCTTGTTCTGAGTACCCTGAAAACAGCTGAGAAATGTACTTTGAATGTGTCTAGGATAGTGGGAGTATTATTGTATACTCTATGTGTAGGCCTCATATCAAATGCCCACAGCGTAAATACCAAACAGCATATAGATGTGGATGGAGCTTATGGAAAGTATTCAATTCTGGCCAAGGTTTTTTTATCTGAAGTCGGTGTCATGAGTATAACCTTAGAATAAGTTATTTAGCTTTAATTTAAAGCATGAAACCAAAAAATATATAATTAAAATGAAAACATGATAATGATGAATTATTCAACATGCATTAACCTCAACGTTACATTTCTATCCAGGTCAAATTGATCAGCGGCTGGTTTTTTTTATTTCTCATGCATATTACTATCTAATTGGCATACATTATATGAATATAGAGCAGTTAAACAGATAGCTTCACAATTAGCTGAACCTTTATCACTTTTTAAAAATACAGGATTATTGGTCTACTGGGCACAGGCCCAAAGGCACAAGGTTTCACGTGCCTCCTTTGCCCTTACCCACAAAATAACACTCAAAGAGACACTTGTGAACCAGGAGGGGACACACAATGAAAGTCACTTGAAAAGACTATAAAGAAACACAATAAGACTCCAACAAAGCAAAACAGAGACCCACAGAAACTACAATAAAAGGGGCGAACAATGATAACAAAAGAATATAATAATTAGAATGAGACACAAATATGAACACAAAGAGTCACAAAATGACTTCAGAGACACAAATCCACTAAAAGAGGCTAAACAACTATAAAGTGTGTGATTCATGCTTTCCAAATCACTGTAACAAAGGGCATGACTGTACTTTGTATATTAGTGATTCACAATAACACATTACAGTACATGGCAATATAAAATACAGTTCACTGTACTTCAAATTTGGATATATTTTTCAACAATATGGTGATCTTTACAATATTGTCTGTATCGCAAATAGACCATTAAGCCACAGCTTGGGTGTTGTGTCATTGCATGTGTAAATATTTAAAAGGCCTGAAAATAAACTGTAAGCTATTAATGCCAATTATAGAGTAACATGTGTGGTAGATAAGAAAATTAAAGCTGCAAGGAGACTACTAACTTATTTGAACACGTATGTATAGGAATGATTCTTTCCCAATAATTGTTATCCATATGATCGGTTGATCACGTGTTGGTGGTTTCCAACATTCTAGGATAAAGAATTCATAAACAGTTCCTCCTGATGGGGACTTCCAACACCTTCCAACGTGGACAAAGCCCCAAGCAGAGAACAGCCAGTCTTATGCATTATACATCATCCCTTGGTTATTCATCATGAAGGACGCGCATTAACCTGTGCGCAACCCAGAGAGCACCATTAATATTCAGCAGATATCCGTTTGAACAGATCCAAAAATAAATGGTGCGACTTGAACATGCGGTAATTAAGACGAGTTTTCCTGCACTAAAGGAGGACATTCAGCCTGCTATAAATGCACTGCATTTGAATGTGTCACCGTTACCTGTCACCTATCACCTTCCATTGTGATGAGTTCTACAGGGATGTTATTGTTATATTGATTGTATGTAGTTGGTGTGGACAATGTATATATTTACCTAGAAATAGATCAATATGATTATATACTGTATATTATGAGACAAGCTGAGAAAATCAGTTAAAAGTATCTCAATCATATCAGTACCAAAACATTTTTGTAAACATTTTTAAATATTAAAATATATTTTTTGTTTTCCTTGTATAAATAGTCAACAAAATATTTGTTAGCACCCAGAATGATCTATCATAATGTTTTTGAGCGATTATGACATTTATTAATAAGCATGTATGTTGTATTTCAGGCAGCTTTACACATTGTTAAAGTGTAAAAATAATAATGTTTATTATCATATAAATAGCTTGGTAAGTGCTGATAAAGAATGCCAAACATGTGGGGTAAAAACATTTTGAAAAAACAAAAATGATTGAGTATCTAATTTGTATCAAACATAGCAAATATGTGTTTTTATGATAATTAAAAACACAACTTTAAATAATTTACACTTTACAGCCTGATTTGTAGAACCATGACCCTCTGTTGGAGCAGTGTCGGATTATTTGCTGTTTGATGGCTTTGGATGTTATTTGTTTTGGGATTAAAGTAGACAGTGTGCAGTCAGTCCACATTTCATCATGTAGTGCATTTACGCAGTTAGCTGTGTCTCACTCGGACAAGAAGCGATACTAGTGCAGATGTTAAATCAGCAGATCATTCCAAACCGATACTGCTCTAGCAGCTATTTGTGTTCTAGAAGATGTTACAGAAATATTTATGGCCCTGGAAAGTCAAAACTCAATATTATACCCAGCCAGTTTAATTATTCACTGCATTTCAGGAGGAGCAACATGACAGTGAGGTTCCTGCCAGTGCAACAGAATGGGAGAAAAGTTAATGAAGCTCACCTTTTTGAATACAATTCCCCGGTTTATTCAGTGAGTAAATAATGCTGGCAGACGCGGGACTCGTGGTTTGAGACTGGGGAGAGATCCTCAGAGGAAGCTGCCTGCTAGCATGAATAGCACCTGTAAAATAGCCAAGCAGGTGTACAATCAACCAGTGTGGAGTGCTCTCGCAGAGCACATTTTTACACCTGCCAGAATGTAATTTTGGCGGAGCAGCATGATGCCTTCCACTTTAAACACAAATCACAGTGGCTTTGTGTTTGTGTGTGTGTGTGTGTGTGTGTGTGTGTGTGTGTGTGTGTGTGTGTGTGTGTGTGTGTGTGTGTGTGTGTGTGTGTGTGTGTGTGTGTGTGTGTGTGTGTGTGTGTCCGTCCTTTCATTCCCTTTTCTCCTATCAACAAAGCTAACATCCTACATATGCCAGTTTAGCTTGAAGCCGCACAGTTTTTACATTCAAAACAATAATGTATCATCCAAAAAAAGTTTGATAGAATATCATGTTATTCTAATTTGACTTAGATAATGCAATTTATTTATTTGAAGGTCTATATTCGATCTTTGGAAAGATTAAATGAGCAAAAAGAGGCCCCGGAGCAAAATCACTATTTAGAAAACTAGAAAAATCTCTCTCCATTCTAAACTTATTTGTATTAAGATGTGGATGACACTGACACTGCACTTGGACTTAGGTTTTCACTTGGCAGAGTTAAAACAGAAAGATTACCAACTAGTTTCCATCATTTACATCTGCCTTCTTTTATTACACCCAGATAAGAAGCAGGAAGTCGTCTCTCAGTCAAGTTTATTTGTATAAATGGAGACCTTTGAACACTGGGAAGTGAAGACAGACAGAATCCCCACAGATAGCAAATATTCATGTTGTTTAACTGTTGGTGGACAGTACTTTCAGGGTCGTCTATCAGCAAATTATCCACATCACCAAAACTCCACGCTAAAGGAGAAGACACAGGATGAGCAACGTTTTGAAGATGCATCATAATGTCCAAACCATTCTGATGCAGAATATCAAACAGATGTTAAAATATTTCACAGGAGAAGTGAAAATTGTGACCTCCTGGTTGCATACATAAAAATATCAGGGGATCAAGTACAATGGGGAGTTTATCCTCTTGGCACCATGAACGTCTGTACAAAGAGTCATGGGAATATCCAGATATTGTAGTTGTTGAAATGTTTCAATAACGTAAAAAAATGCCAACCTGCTGGATAAAGAAGTCAGGGTTCACCTAGGTTTAAAAAAAACAACCTATAGGATGTATCCTCTGGGAACAATGAATGTCTGCACTTTTTCCAGGGATTACAGACCAAATGTGAACTGCTCTATCGAAATCAGTCGGATGCCGCATTTTGGTTGATTTTAAACAAATCTTAAACTGCCATATTCAGACAACAAACACATACTTGAAGCTTGTAAAGACTATCACTCTGATCGGTGCTGCTCCCCCTTCCTTTCTTCTCCTTCCTTCCTCCCTGAAATAATTAATGACTGACTGATAGTAACACAGCAGGGTCCTAACCCTCTTCCTAACCACCCAACCCATATCTGAGTAAAAAAAAAGAATCTTCTTTCTGATGCTACTAGCTTAAAATGATTGAGCCAAATCATTGCGATAGATTGATCTCAATGAACTAGAGGCTCCAAAACAACATTCCAAAAGTGATTGTGTGATGTCACATTGACTACGTTCACTTCTTATAGTAGATAACACCAGCCAAATTAGGCTAGTGGCGTCACCCACTTCTTACTCCCTGTAATTGCTCGGACGCCTCCTGTCTTTGAACCACATGGGAACACATATTGTAAGGATGACACACACAGATACACAAGACAATTCCAGCATTTCTGTCGCTGCCAGGAGTCGTGGCAACTACGGTAATGACCTGTAAGTAATGATGTCAATGTTTATATGCAGGCTTACATTTTTAGGTTCAGTGATTTGTTTGTCTATGAGGCTTTAGTTGCCCTAAAGGAAATGAAAATGTCAAACCTTGCATGAAACTTACGTCAACTAGAAATAGGAATAAGTCATCCTATAATAAAAGGGATTTAATCCATTATTTACAGTAATAATAGAATGAAAAAGAAAACATATTTAATCAGGCAGACAACACAGTTGCCGCTGTCTTGTCAGCAGCGTTGATGCCGGTTGCTACACAGCATAAAGGAACCATGGAGGTAGAATTGTGGAAATAGCAAATGTCAGATAGCAAAGCTTCCTATTGAGCTTTACCTTGACAACAGTAGTCTGAGGCTCACACTAGCAGTAATGATTCAGAGTATTGGTTAATGGTGAATAGACCAACAGTAACATCTTTAGATTTTTACAAAGGGATAATTTCTTCCTCTATGTCATCGTTGGTGTTATTCAGTGAGCACCACCTCAGCATTCAGAGCATCAAGTGTTGACAAACTGGGTCCTTTCCTTCACTGTTGCCAAGGGAGATGCAGTGGACATACACACATACCCTGGATGATCTGTGAGCAGGACTTTATCCTCCAGCCGTGCCAACAGCTCTGGGCAAAGTAAGAGGTGAGGCTAATGCCACTGAAATGCACTGGAGCAGGGGAGCAAAAAGAAGAAGCAACTTCTCCATCATTAAATCAGAGCAAGACAACCTCAGCTTTACAATCTTCTATTGTGGGTTTTTTCATTTGTGTGCTGTGGTTTTTTTGTAATACAATTCAGATTAAATTATCATTATAATTCCAAATCTGTCTTTCAGGAGTTTTTCTTTTGCTTTTGGCAAGCTATTTCATTCATCTCTGTTTACTCGGAGTGAAAGAGTATGAAAAGGGTCAAAAGACCAAAGTCAAAGATAAAATTGCAATTGCACCCTTACAAGCTTTTTGATAAGTTGGTGAGATGTTTATTTTCTCAGTTTTTGTCACTGCCTTATAAGATCTAGAAAGGTTGAAGGAAATGGTCAAATTTGAAAACAAAAAACGCTTGGAGCATTTGAGGTGAACTGTTTATTTTGAGCTGGAAAATCATAAAAAAATAATAATAATTGCAGTCGCAAAGTTGCAGATCCCTAGGGGGAGAGTTGAATGACCTGCCAAATCTAATTTCTCAGTGTGTGTATTTACCAGACAAGAAAATGTATTGTGTAAGCGCCTGGCACTTCTCTCTGTTATGGAAGTTCAGTGACCCATTATTCAGTGGTGTGGTGGGCATGCAGCGCATTGCAACGTAAGAAATGACTTGATGGTGTAGTGAGGAAATACACATTTGAGTCCAGTATAACTCAGGCTTGCTGATTAAAGGTCTGGAGACAATAAAAGGTCAAAGCAAATGTCTCCATCTGTTTTCACACAAACATGAACATTCTTATTACTCAGAGTGCAGAGAAAATATATTCTCCTAAAACCCTGACAAATACTGTTCAATAATACCATGGATTTAGAAACCAAAAACAAACCTTTTGTTTTGTTAACATTCAGACTCAGATATGATTGATCGAATCAGTGCATGATCCCTTCCAGCACCGATGCTTAATGTGCCGTTTCGCATATGTGTAGACTACAAAGTCAGCTGTATACATTTGCATTCATAGGGGACCTAAAACCGATCCCTGTGGAACACCCATTGTGCACAACAATGGACAGTGCATCACAAACTAACACATTGAATTATATTCGACAGTTCCCTGCTATTCTTCACTTACTTTGATTACCAGCATTAATATAAACACTTTTATACTGCAAGCTGAATGTAAGACATGGATCTTGAAAATGTATCAATATAAAATTGAAAAGAGAGATGATAGAGAAAATCATAGCATAAACTAAGAAATATCAACATGAAACTCCCACAGTTGATAAGTGACATTTAGAATTAATTTGATTATGAGGCCAGCTTTAAAATGTTAGTTGTATTTTGTTGACATATGCTGTAAGGGTCAACATTTTTTACAAAGGGAATTTGGGATACTTATTTGCATTACCAAAGGAATCAGAAAATACTGTTGATACTGTTCAATACTTTTAATTGAACTATTCATATCTTAAACTGCACTGTAACTTTGATCCATGTATTTTTTCTTTTAATGTTTATTTGATTAGCTTTTCTTTTTAATGACTGATTTTAAATGCCATTTTCTTAATGTCTTTCATTTTTTGTAAAGCACTTTGAATTGCCTTGTGTTGAAAAGTGCTATATAAATAAACGTGCCTTGCCTTGATAGCCATACACCCCTCTTTACAAAGCTTCAGAATACAGTTAGGGATGAAACTGAAATAATTGGGTTTGACAAAACAGCCTTTAAAGATATGTATTGTAAAATGTTTGCAACATGCTTAAGTTGGAGAGGGTAAAGTATTTGAACTAATATGGTTATCACCATGAAACTTCCCCAGTTGATTACTTACATTGAGAACAAATATAGTTTTTCTTTTTCCAAGTGTTCTGAAATTCTATGTTTACATATGCAAACAAGGATAATATAGGATTTATCTACAGATGAAAACACTGACTTCTTTGTTACTAAACAAATATAAACAGAGTAAATCCCAACTCTACCGAGGAGTGGACCTAAGTGCAAAGGCTGCTGGAACAAAGCTAGGAGAATCTGATTTCCGTCCCACAGACAATGAGGCCCATCACTCAGTGTCACCACGTACCATCATAGATCATATTTACACCCTGACAGCAGATCGGGGCTGCGGGGGCTCCATGGGATGCACAGGAAGCGGAGGTCACTTGACAAAACACAACCCATGTGGGCCTTTGGGAATAAAGCAGCAGCCATACATCATGCCCGAGGCAATCCGTCACCCGGGCCGCTCGATTTGAGGCAGCCACTTTCAGATTTTCCGCAGCCACCGGCCCTAAAGGGACAAGTTGGTGACAGAGCCACTCTATACCTCTCTCAAGCTGGACACTATGTACACAGGTCGCAAGTGTCAGGAGGTAAACTTGATTTTGGTTCCCATTTTGTCATTTAACTTACACTCACAAAAACGTAACTTAATGCTTACTAGCAGATATAAATGTGTTGTTATTTTAGGTGAGAGAAATCCATTTCTAAATAGAGTCTGCAGCAATAAGCCATTGGTGCAGACGGCCAGCATAGCAAATCATCTGTTTAAGGTGCATTTGGGAAGGATCTGGCATTGGTTACTGAAGTGTATTGTTCTACAGTAACTGGGGTATTTTGGAATATTGGGTCCATAATCCATGTGTGGAGCTTTTAGAGGTTCCTGGAAAGGTTTAAGTAAACTCTGCCAAAATTGAAGGGCTAGTGTATTTTAAACATAATTAAATCATTGTTCAGTTGCTACTTTAGTACTGATTTGTAGCTTATATTTTGTTGCATGTCATATTGTCAGTCTTTCTCCTTCCAGCACATTAAGGATTTGGCCAAAACCAGACACTGTGAATATGTTATGCTTGCGCATGTTTAACAGCAGCCATTTTATTGTCTTGTGTTGTAAAACAAGGGTGCAGATTTCCTGTAAATCCAATGGATGCCACACAATGTCAACAAATTGTCCCCGGCATAATGTCATTCGTCAAATCGAATTTGTCTTCTTCTATAAGAGGCCATTATGAACGACCTCAAACACAATGTGATATCTAGCTCTCTCAACACACAATTAAGGATACATATATGGTTGGCCAACATCATTGGACACATTATAAGTTGTATAAGTTAGCTGGCATTTGCAGATTTTAAATTTAAAATGGACCTTTTTGTAACTGATGTTAATCATCTATTATTGGAAATGAAATAAAATAAAATATCTATCTCTTTGGACCCATAGCAGGAAATGAAATAAGCACCTATCACCTTCCAAATACAGGGTTAATGTGTAGCGTAGGTTTTATCCCTTGAGTATAAAATTACATTCGGGCGCCAGACAGAAGAATATTTTATATATTTATCTTTAAAAAAATCCCCAAAAGATGCAGAACCAAATATGTCAATATAAATAACAAAACATCAATACATTACTTGAATCACAGGAATCATCTATCCAAACCAACAGGAGTGACTATGAATGAGTGTGTGAGGATTTGTAGTGTCGTTTTACACTCTGGAAACTGTCCAATGAGTGTAGTTCAGTTGGATATGGGGGTGTATGAATGTAGAGTTCAGTCCGACCAGTTCAGAGTGTAGTCTGTGGGGCAGGTTTGAGTGTAGTTTTTGAGGGGGGGATATGAATTGTGCAAGGAGGCAGATAAAAACTTAGCTGAAGGTCCAAGCAGGCCGGGGAAGATCACAGAGAATGCAGGTTGCAGTGTTGAGGGTGAATTGGTTTACCTCACCAGCTCGTGGGTTCAGTGATGGTCAAAAGACGGCCTGGTTGTTCAGAAAAAGTCCCAACTGGGTTCAGTAGCTGGATCAGACTTCCATTCCTGTTCTCTGGCTGCAGTTGAGTGAGATCTCCTTCCTCCTCCATAGCACACAGGTGTGATTAAGGCCCAATTCCAAACCGCCCCCTACACCCTACACCCTACACACTACACACTACTCCTCCGTTTTCAGGTTCTGGTGGAGGGTCCACCACATTAAGTGCTGTTCCAAACCAACGAGTGTTGAGGGGGATGCAATGTATTCCTATCGGCGGCGGTATTTGATGCTCATGGAAGCACCGCATCCATTTATGTCGGCAGCTCTTAAAGGCAATGTGAGCGTCCATTCCCATTGGATAACGGAGAATTGTACACCCGGAAGTATGTATTCTCCTTACTGTCGATTGATTTGACAGTGATATCTCCACTACTCATCAACTCAAAACCACCAGATTACCTTTGTTAATTAAACGACATTGATAGGTTTAAATTGTGTACAATGCTTTTGTGTTTTTCCCCTTCAATTCTGAGAAACAACTTGTTTTCTCTGAAATGTGGAGCGCCACAGAGACTACACTACCCACAATCCCCAGCTATTGTGACGACGCCTGTCCACTTTGACAAACCTTGTGATAAGTCAACAACCTCTGTGATTGGATGAAACATAAATTCATACTAAAAAAGTGACGTAGATTTTACTCTCATCTATTATTCAAAACCATTCTATTTATTCTAATTTGGGATTTGGGTGATGGGAGACACATCTATGGAATCACAATTGCAATAGCTTACCATTAAATGATGGATATACCTTTCTGTCTGTGATGTTTTACAAATCAGATATTAATGTGTAGAAGTAAAACATGAGAAACAGTACAGTATAGCAATATCCTGTAAAATTATGTAAAAACATGAATAAAACTACACATCTTCAGATGTTATACATACATAAGTGTATAAATAATACAAAGTTATTATTAGTATGCTGTGTGTACCTTGTGTGCACCGCCTAGTGGTTAAAGCACGTTATTGAATTATTTTTGTTGAATAATGTTATTTGATGAAAAAAATATTAAGAGTACATACTTTCATAGAGAGAAAGTAGAAGGTCAATGATAGAAATATAGAATATAAAAAGTCAAGAAGATACTGTAAGTGATCTCTACAATAAAACAGTTTAGTGCCGGATGTACAAAGATATTAATAGGAGGATGTGCAAAACAGACAAACTAATTAACCGTTATTAACACATTAAAGAATACTTTAGGTTAAGGTCTTCTTTCAAATAAGAAAAAACGTTGGGGGTATCTATCTACAGAAAAATATTAAGCCTGACAAAGTACTTAACGTCTAATATATTGCTTTCCTGCAATGTTATGTTGAAGCACTTATTTTAACTGATATTATACATATGAATTATACTCTTATGTATGTAGATAGAATAAGAAATGTGCAAAATTTGACAGTTTAATGGTGGAGGTACACACACATTGATAGATGTCTTGTAATGCACTGTTGAGGAACCTGTGACCCAAGTTGTTCATTCATTGCATAACTACACTGTAGTTGTGTATATGATATGTCAATACACCTTTGAAAATCTTGAAATCTTGAAAGGGATGTGCAAAATAGCAATTATACCGTTTTTAATTAACTATTAGTAGAGAATAACGAGTAATGAATATACTTTATAGAGATCTGCAGATCAATGTTTAGTCTTCTCAAGCACCACCTATCAAATATCTCTCCTGATTGTTGGCACTTGACAATCACCTTCCCTGAATTTTACTCAGGTGTAACTAAAGTCTGATTTAAGGGTTGTTTATATTTCACATCATTAATCAGAATCTGCAAAGTAACTAAACTAAATGTAGTGGAGTAAAAATACCAGGTTAACCTCTGAATTGTAGTGGAGTAGAATTAAAAAGTAACAATGAGCTGTCGTGTGGGTATATATTAATGCTGCCCATTATGGATACAAGCGATTTCCACCCATTTAGTAATTACATGTTTTAAATTTGTACACACCAATGTGTTTCCTATCGCCTAAACCTCCAGGGCTGTACACAGTTTAATACTGTCAACTTCTAATTTTGGGAAAAACGAAAACGTCTTTTAAAACTACAATTCCCAGTAGCGACGTGCCATAGAGAACAGTCTCTATGGCATAGTCTTTTGAATAGTCTGCCGTGGTTTCGTTCCATTTCAAAGAGCTTGACGCTCGGCGTAACCTTGGCGCACTGCCACTCCAACATCCAATCCCAGAGCTTGAAGATTAATCATGGGGTTTGTCGCAAAGCGGACAGGCGTCGTCACAACAATAGCTGGGGATTGTGGGTAGTGTAGTCTCTTTGGCACTCCACATTTCAGAGAAAATAAGTTATTTCTCAGAATTGAAGGGGAAAAACACAAAAGCATTGTACACAATTTAAACCTATCAATGTCGTTTAATTAACAAAGGTAATCTGGTGTTTTTGAGTTGATGAGTAGTGGAGATATCACTGTCAAATCAATCGACAGTAAGGAGAATACTCACATTGCCTTTAAGAGCTGCCGACATAAATGGATGCGGTGCTTCCATGAGCGTCAAATACCGCCGCCGATGGGAATACATTGCAATCAGTTGAAAGCTCTTTGCGTCCGTTTATGAAGCTGAAGGAGCCTCGACGCGTCACAACTGGACGCCACGGGACCCTGACCAAGCGTCGCTCCTGGACGCTTAGGTAGTGAGAGTGTGTTGGTTTCTCCCTCCCCTTTACTGATTGTCTCCCTTCAGGTGCTGCCTCTCTCAGGTGTTCCTAATCCCTCATCAGAGCCTGGATAAAAGGCTTGGAACATTTGAGCCGTTCTCTTTTTGTGACAAAGTTGCTGGTATGTGTCTTTGTTAGACGTTTGAAAGGGCTGGGATGTGCCACATTATAACTTCATATATTGATTACCGGTGCCCCTTTTTCTCTTTTGAAAGTTGTCTTTAGTTTATTCTTGAATTGGCTGCTGAGCCTGTGTATTTAGAGGTAACAAACAATATTCTAAACAATTCCGTTTTCTCTCATTCTTCCCCCGGCTTATTTGTGTTACTTCTATAGTAAGTAAGTCCATAGAAATTAGAAATGGAACACAGGTACAGTACTTCTCTGCAGCATCACAATATGACATTCAAAAACATATTTACATATTTCGATATATATATATATTTATTTTTTACGCGTTCTCAAAATATTTCAGAAGCAAAACACATTTCTTCGGAAAGAATTCAATGGAGACCCTGTCCCTCGATGCCCTTTGCCCCTTCCAAAATATCCTATGTTTTTATATAAGGTCTAATTTATGCATTTTAGATTACCTAAAGAGAGATTATGTATGAATGTATTGTTGTGTCATATAACTTCTGTGTAAATAAAGGGAGCTGTGGACATTTGAAATGCATGAAAATATTATTATGTTTTAGTGATGCAGGGCTACCATATGGAAACAGAAACACCTTTCCAAACATATTTATAAGTGCACTTACAGACTGAAAATCAAAGAAGCCCTTCAGCTGTATTTCTCAACATGTATGCATCTGTTATTTTCTTGGAAAATGTTACAAGACATTTCCTTTTAGTCAGTGGTGTAGTGGGGATTTTTTTTACTGGGGGGACGTTATTTTAATTAGGTCATCCCAAACAATGCCACACAAGTGCGCACGCGCGCAGTGCACTCACAAAACGGGCAGACAGGTCCACAGAAACTACCGGTATGCTTAGTCCTACTTTAGTTACTGTACTACAAAAAGCAGACGGCGCTGCGTTCAACACACACACAGACTCAAAACCATGAACACACAGGCACATAAGTTACATAAACAATTTATAGGCCTAAATTGCATAAGCTACAGTATTGCAACTAAGCAGACAGCGCTGCTTCTCTCTATCTCCACTTTCAAAATCTATTTAAAACTCATAACAAACAAACAAAATTCCCAAAGTTGTCCTGAAATTAACTTATTAAATAAACGAAATGAAAAATATAGCCTACTAATGCAAACAACATTGAATCTGGACTTGAAATTATTCTGATTAGGCCTAGCCTACATTGCAAATAAGCAGACAGCGCTGCTTCACACACACACACACACACACACACACACACACACACACAACACACACACACACACACACACACACACACACACACACACACACACACACAACACACACACACACACACAACACACACACACACACACACACAACACACACACACACACACACACACACACACACACACACACACACACACACACACACACACACACACACACACACACACACACACACACACACACACACACACACACACACACACACACACACACACACACACACACACACACACACACACACACACACACACACACACACACACACACACACACACACACACACACACACACACACACACACCACACACACACACACACACACACACACACACACACACACACACACACACACACACACACACACCTCTTGAGTGAAGGGGCATCCGCTGTGCTTGTGTCAGCGAACCACCAGCTATCAGTGAGGCCAAAACTCACCAACCAGCCCACCAGGTTTGCAAATGCTTCACTAGTTTGATACTGAAGACCACCGGATCAGCTGGAACCCCACAGACTCAGGCTTGCATAATACCCCACAACCCCCAATCCTATCACCGTATACTGATCACCGTGTTACTCCAGTTCATGTATCTTCATTTCTAGGCCCTGGAGCTTCAATACAGGTACCTCAGCTCTGTTTCGACAACAGCCCTAGCCTGGGTCCAAGTCACCAGACTAACAGGTCTGATTATGGCAGACTGGGTGCAGCCGCTTCTCAGCCGGTGATACAGTCAACGATGGTCTCTGCCCCCCCACCCCAAGTCAGTGTGTATGAACCCACAGCTATTGTACCACCTCAGAGCTTCCCACTCAACGCCTACCCTGAAATGCAAACTATGCAGCAGCTCAACATAAATCCTCCAATTAACCCCCCTTATCCAACCGAGGCCATTCAGCGTAACTCCCATGTCTACACCAGCTATGCATATCCCGCTCCTGAACCCCAAGTACCCGCACCAAGCTTTGAAACACCACAAACAATTAACATTATGAATAACCCCCCTGCTGCTGGGCAGACCCTCCGATGGTCAGATTATGAACGAACCCCCCAATCACATATGTCACAAGCTGCTGTCCATTATCCACATGACCTGACTCAAAGTGAAGGAGCCCCGAGATTCTGTCACCAGTGCATGGGGCCCCAACATGACAGCGCCCAACCCCCTGAATGTAACTTATGCAGCTCACACCCAAGCCCCTGCTCCAAGGATGCCTGCTTCGGATCATCAAGTCAGCAGTAATCGCCATTTTCTCCATCAGTCCGCGCCCTTACCTCCATATCCCACTCACCACACTCAACCCGGTCTATCTGAGCCACTGCAAAGGACTCCTGGCAGAGCCCTCACCCACCCAAGCATTCCAAATAAGCAGACAGCGCTGCTTCACACACACACACACACACACACACACACACACACACACACACACACACACACACACACACACACACACACACACACACACACACACACACACACACACACACACACACCACACACACACACACACACACACACACACACACACACACACACACACACACACACACACACACACACACACACACACACACACACACACACACACACACACACACACACACACACACACACACACACACACACACACACACACACACACACACACACACACACACACACACACACACACACACACACACACCACACACACCCTTGCGTTTTGAAGACTGATAAATCCGACATGGATGAACAAACTTTGCAGCCCAGTTTCCCAGCTTTGCAGTCTATCCACGGGTATGCCTCTTGTTTCCTCCGCCACATCTCCTCTGTCCATACCTCTGGGAAAGGTGAGCTTGAGCTAGCCAGGGGAATGTTGCTAGCGCAGCTAACGTTAACATTAGTGCTAGCATTATCCACGTCTTTAGGCGGCTCTTCTGATGATGAAATACTAGTAGCAGCTTCACTTGTAGCTTCGGTGCTGCTAGCCTCTTTCTTCTTGTGAATTATATTCTTTTTAGAAAAGAAGTCAAGCAAAAAATGTTTGCCTGCCATTATAGAGCTTTTTCGTTAGCGTTCTTGAAGGAAAGAGCTGCCGCAAAATCGGCGGGCGGCGAGCTGGGGGTGTGTCACTGACACACCCCCAGCTCGCCACGGGGTCACGAGCGTGATGACGAATCATAATTTTTTAAGGAAATAGTTTTTAGTTTTTATTATAATTAGGCCTACTGTGAAATGTATTATGTTTTTGTCATTATTACAACAAATACATACTTGCAACTGATAAGACTGGCAATGATTTAATATTTATTAGACTATTAAAAAAAAGATCATGCTCCAAATAAGTGGGGGTACGGCGTACCCCCACGTCCAACGCCCACTACACCACTGCTTTTAGTTATAGAAACAGCAGAAAGTGTGCTTCATTCAAGTATAAGACTAGCAGACTAAAGCATCATACCTGCCGCAGAAATCAATAAAAGCTTTGCAATTATTTGTGTCTGACGCTGGAGATAATAGAGTCACGTGACACAAGTTGTTTGGAAATCAGTCTTTTTTCTTCCATACACAGGTAAAAGCTTACCTCTCATTCCTATTCTGTGATGTTTGGCCCTGAAAAACGGCAGACAGCAAGAGACAACTGCTCTAAATGAAATGTCTGTGTATATTTGGCTCAGTAGGTGTGAAATAAATGCATGTGCCCTTGTACTAGTGTGTTGTGGGTGGACAGGCGTTGTAGATTATGTTTTGCCACTGGCATGCATAGGCTCCAGCACATGCAGTATGTAGCTTGAGCAGCATTCTGGAGAAGAAAGAGAGCAGCAAAAACACATAAGTCCGAATGGCTTATTCGGACTGCACGCCCTTCAACGAGCACCGCAAAGGATTAATGTGAGGAAATATGATTCATAAATGTATCCATCTGTACTTCCCATGATGCAGCCCTGTTTTACGCTGGCAAAGGTCTCAGGCAAAAAAAGTCCTTCCATGCTGATATAACCTTTCTCAACAGCATCACCTCAAGTACTGACACTGAATAATTTAGTGCCTATTAGTCTCCCATTTGCCTGGACATAAAGTCTCCTGGCAACATTGACATCAAGACGTCAGGAAGGTGTTTTGTCACAGAAGCAATTAAGACAGCAGGTAGGGCTGTGTATTACACACAGAGGGAAGACACGCACATTATGTGTTTCCATTTACAATGGACAGATTTTCTATGAATAACTACAATGACGTGGATTTCGTATTTACACTGTTTCTTTAGAAGTGTCTTGATTTAAAGGGACAGTACATCCCCAAATTATGAAATATATTTGTTTCCTCTCGGCTTTTGCAACCCAGTCTCACATCTAAACGTGTAATAACAACTTGGGACGTAGTATTTCTACAAAATGCCTCTGAAATTGTAAGATCCCTACGTTTCTTTTCACCATTCATTTCCAATGGCTGGCGTCTATGTCACGTGATCTTTAAATTTCTCCCCGCAGAAGAAAACAAAACATGGCCGACCTTCGTTTTATTCTCGGTGGAAAATGCTTATTTTAAGGTTAGTTTGGCCATTAAAATGCGTTTTGATGTCATTTGATGCGAGAAATATGAGTTGTTATTTCAGATTATGTGTGCAGTGGATGTACATGATCTTTAGTTTGCTAGTTATTACGAAGATTACTTCAGGAAATTGTGTCCCTACAACGTTTACATTGTTACCAAGGTAGTTGGGACGCTACTATAGATATTATTTCTGTTATGTTGTGTAACTGTTTAATGGTGTTATCTTTATTGCTACCCCCTTCCCCGTCAATTTATAGTGTTGGTCCACAGCGTAAACGTATTAGTTTAACAAAATCCGCATCTAAAATTGTGGCATAGATACGTTATTTTCCCCTGTGCAATTCTCCAACCCAGTCTCACATCTCACATCACATCGTCATAAACAAATACCGGAAACAGACGTAGGCAAGATCCTCACTCTGTGATTGGATGGTTTAGCCGCAATGCACGTTGGGAAATGGTGTTTATGCGATGTGAAATCCGAAAACATTTTTTTAAAATAAAATAATTAGGGCTGTCAGTCGATTAAAATATTTAATCGCGATTAATCGCATGATTGTCCATAGTTAATCGCGATTCATCGCAAATTAATCAATTTAAATGTACCTTAGAGGAATATTTTTCAAGTTTTTAATACTCTTATCAACATATGAGTGGACAAATATGCTTTATGGTAATGTTTATTATCATTTGAACAATGACAAATATTCTCATGAATATTAAACACAACAACTTCTGAACATTACAAATATTCGCCTAAATTCAACCTGGAACCTAATACAATAAAAAGTGTGTGTGTGTGTGTGTGTGTGTGTGTGTGTGTGTGTGTGTGTGTGTGTGTGTGTGTGTGTGTGTGTGTGTGTGTGTGTGTGTGTGTGTGTGTGTGTGTGTGTGTGTGTGTGTGTGTGTGTGTGTGTGTGTGTGTGTGTGTGTGTGTGTGTGTGTGTGTGTGTGTGTGTGTGTGTGGTGAGATGGATCGTTGGAGCTATGTGCAACTCAAGGTATAAAGGTAATAAACTTTTCAATCAATCAATCAATCAAGGCATATGCTCGAACGGGAGCTGCCTGGACGCTGCAATCATGTTGCGCACTATCCGTGCTGAGTGTGCTGACTTTTCGTACAATGTCCCACTGTCTGGCTGCCTGCATAAAGTCAAGTGCTCGGCGCAGTTGTCGGCGAAATGTCGCTCCTCTGTTTTCATTTAAATAGCTCTTTATATCCGTTAGCGCAGCTAGCTAGCACCAGATGCTAACAACAACAATGAACGTAATGTCTCTCTCTCCCTCGCTCGAGCCACACATACACACATCCTCCGGTCCTCCCAATAGCCAGTCGGTGCCTGCCGGTGAGCGTGGAAGTGTGGCTGTCAGCATCAGCTTGCAGATGGTATTTTAAATTCGATGCGCTCTGAAACTACGGGGTGGCCGAGGACAAAAAATACACATGCGTTAATCGCGTTAAAATAATTAGTGGCTGTAACGATCACAAAGGGAGTCGGAAACAGGCTGCTAGTTATTAGGCTTTAATAACTCTTCTTCTTTACAGATGATCACAGGTTCAGGAACAGCTTGTGGGTTCAACCTCACACTAACACTAACTCCTACACATACCCATATATATAACAGTGTCTACGTCACAACTTCCCGCCCTCCCCCGTCTGCTCCCCCGTCTGCTCCCCCAACCACAGGCCCGCACCTCAACCAGCATCACTGTGCAGCTCTATGATTGGCAGAGAGACGGGGGATGCCTGAGTGACACCCTCAGCATCCTATACAGGGTCGCTACACTACCGCCCCACTACAAAATTCCTCGCCCACGAGAAACAAATAAAACCCAGCACCAACACTATAACTACACACTGTACTTTGACTAGGAAGGTCTGGGTGGACTACCATCCCTTCCAGTGAGACCAGGGCGCATTCTTGCCCTCTACAGGAACCGAGGGGTCTCACTATAACTTTACTACCAAACAAAGTCTCTGAAACGACCCGGGGGTCGTGACTGCCTTCTTGGCAGGGGGACTGGGGTCAGGAGGACAGGGGTTGCCGGTTCTGGCCCAGGCGACGAAAAAATGGGGGGACACTCAGTCCCTGATGGGGCCTGCTGCTCTGCTCGCCGGGGGACCTGAGTGGGGGTGTCGAGGGGACGGCTGTGGGCCCCGATGTTCCTTGGGCCTGTGGAGAAGCGACTCCTCTGTATACGGAGCCAACCTGTCTCTGTGGAGCACAACTTTTCTCCCCTTTGGTGGCAGCTGCACCTTGTAGACCACTTCCCCCACCCTCTCCAGTACTCTGCAGGGGCCAACCCACTGACTGTCCAGTTTTGGGCACCGGCCTTTCTTCCGTTGTGGGCTGGAGACCCAAACCAGCTCCCCGGCCCGGAAATGCTGCCCTCTTGTCCTGGTGTCATAGTTCCGCTTCTGTCTCACCCCAGCACTTTTCTGCTGATCGCGGGCAAAGGCGTGAGCGGAATCAAGGCGGTCCTGAAGTCTCCTGGCGTACTCAGGCCCTGGAGGAGTGTCCAGGGAATCTGGCGGCTGACCAAACGCCAAAACAGCAGGGGTTCGAAGCTCTCTCCCCAACATGAGGAGGGCAGGAGAACAGGCTGAGGACTCCTGGACTGCAGAACGACATGCCATGAGCACAAGGGGCAGATGCTCGTCCCAGTCGCGCTGATGCTGAGACGTGAGGATGGCCAGCTGCTGTCCCATGGTGCGATGGAATCTCTCGACTAGTCCGTCGCTCTGAGGTCGCAAGGGGGAGGTGCGTGTTTTGTGCATGCCCAGTTGTGAGCATATGGAGGCGAACACCCGGGACTCGAAATTTCTCCTCTGGTCACTGTGCAGGGTCTACGGCACTCCGAACCGGCTGAACATGCCGTCCACCAAGGCATCTGCGACTGTCTCTGCTTCTTGATCAGGGAGAGCATACGCCTCTGGCCATTTTGTGAAATAGTCTATGGCCGTGAGAACGTAGCGGTTACCCCTGTTTGACAAAGGTAGAGGCCCCACCACATCAACCGCTACTCTCTCCATCGGGGCCCCCACGGGGAAACTGTTGCAGCGGAGCATGGGAACGACCAGGGGGGCCCTTCCGAGCCATACACGGATCACAGCGGCGACAGAAGTCTTCGACATCCCTCCGGCACTGCCCCCAGTAGCAGCCCTGTCGAAGGCGCCGGAGAGTCTTAGTGACGCCAAAGTGCCCAGAGCCTGCCGTTCCATGCATGGCCTTGAGTACGACCTCTTGCAGACCCCTCGGGACCACCACCTGACACCTCTTCTCCCCCGTTGCTGGCTCCTTCCACGTCCGCTGTAGTACGCCCTGACACAGACGTAGAGTCTCAAACTGAGACCACAGCCCCTTGGTTGCTTTGGAGAGCACTGCCACTTCCTCCCACGGTGGCCGCTGCTGCGACTCAACCCACTGCAGTACAGGCTGTAGAACGGCGTCCAGCTCTTGCTGTTGCTTCCACTCTGCCACGTCCACTGTCTGGAGCTCCCAGCAGATAACCTCTTCCACTTGCCGTGCTGCCGCACAGACGATGTCCTCCTCCAGCAGCTCCTTTTCACGAGTCTCTCTCTTCTCGCAGTAGTGGCATCCGCCGGCGGCACACGGGCGGCGGGAGAGAGCGTCTGCATTTGTGTGGCGCACCCCAGCCCGGTGCTCCACCCTGAAGTCGAAAGCTTGGAGCTCTTCTAGCCACCTGGCGACCTGCCCTTCTGGCTCTTTGAACGTCATGAGCCACTGTAATGCAGAGTGCTCAGTCCTCACCGTGAACGCCTGCCCACACAGGTAGTACTTAAAGTGTCTGATGCCCAGCACCACTGCCAAAAGTTCCCTGCGGGTGACGCAGTATCGTCGCTCTGCTTTGTTGAACGCCCGGCTGAAGTATGCCACCACCCGCTACCCCTCTGGTGTAGTCTGGGAGAGCACTCCGCCTACACCAACGCTGCTAGCGTCTGTGTCCAGGGTGAACGGCAGCCTGGGGTTGGCTGGGGCGAGAACCGGGGATTCACTCAAGGCACGCCGAAGGCTGTCAAACGCTGCTCAGACCACAGGAAATCCCTGTCCTTCTGCAGTAGCTGGAACAGGGGTGCGGCAGTGCAAACAAAACCCCGTACAAACTTTCTGTAGTACGAGGCCAGGCCCAGGAAACTCTTCAGCTGTTTCTGGTTGCGAGGATTTGGCCAGCCTGCGACCACCTGCACTTTCTCGTGCAGGGTGCCGATGCCCTCACCCCCCACTTTGTGGCCCAGGAAAGTGACCTCTCTCTGCAGGAAATGACACGTATCTGGATGTAGCTTCAAACCAGCGGCTCTGATCCTCTCCAGCACCACTCTTAGAGATCCCATGGCCACCTAAAACAAGCTGCCATGCACCAGGATGTCGTCCAGGTAAACCAAACACTGCTGGCGGGGAATCCCAGACAGCACCCTGTCCATCAACCGCACAAAGGTGGCCGGGGCATTACACAGCCCAAAACTGAGGACCTTGAACTGCCATAGTCCCCGGCCGGTGCAGAAAGCCGTTTTTGGTCTGGCCTCTGGGGCAAGAGGAACTTGGTAATACCCGCTGCGGAGGTCCAAGGAAGAGAACCACGACGACCCTGCGACCAGGTCCAGGGACTCATCGATGCGGGGAAGGGGTTATGAATCCTTCTTGGTGACCCCGTTCACCGGTCTGTAGTCTGAGCACAGCCGCCAGCCACCTGTCTTCTTCGGGACCATGACTACAGGTGCTGTCGGAGGGCTCGATGATGTCTGCCTGCAGCATGCTCTGCACTGCCTCGTCGCAAGCCTGCTGACGAGCAAGGGGAAGTTGGCGTGGGCGACACCTGATGGGACGCGAGTCCCCTGTATCAATCTCGTGTTCTACCAGATGCGTTCGGCCCACCTCCTCCTCCTTCATGGCGAAACTGCTCTGGAACTCTAGCAGAAGCTGCCCCAATTGCTCTTGCTGCTCGGGATTCAGGCCGCCACAGTTCTTCCTCCACACCTCCAATACTGCAGACTGAGCCTCTTCCACCTCCTTCTGGGGTAACTTGGGGGGGGCTGTGATCAGGTGGCACAGTCCGGGGGTGACAGATGGGGAATTGTCCTGAGCGGGCGTCACCGGGGATACGGGAAAGGAGGGAGGGTTTTCTTCAGTTCCTAGGGTACTCACGGTGGGTGTAGAGGGTCTCCCCGCCGGCTCAGCAGGGTTGTGGATACGGGTCATAGTAATCACAGGAAACTCACTGTGCCTGCTTGAAGATCCAGGAGGCAGCCAGACGCCTTCAAAAAGTCCAAACCCAGAATACACAGGTCCTGTACATCCGCTATCCACACGGGGTGCTGCACTTCAACTCCCCCCACCGACACAGTCAGCATGCCTCTTCCTTTCATAGGCGCCAGCTCTCCTGTGACTGTGCGTAGACGCACCGCTGTCGGCTCTAACATAGTCCCACTGGGCAACACATCTGCTCTGACCAGGGTTACTGTAGAGCCTGTGTCCACCAGTGCAGTGCAGGGCACCCCTTCCACATCGACAGGGACATAGCAGGAATCCCCACCACCAGCACGGCCCACCGCGACGACAGGCTCCACGCATGTGCTGTCATCTTCTTCAGGAAGCCGTAGAGTCTGGCTCCCCCGGCTGTGCTGTCGGGCTCCTTCCTCGGATGTCTGAGTTGGTGACAATAAAGCTGTGGTTTGGTTGGGGAGTCTTTGGGCTTGGTTCCGCATCTTCTCCTTTATGCGGGCCCCCCGTCGTTTCCCTGGGTCCGGTGTGCCTTGGGACAGTCTCTGGCCAAATGTCCTGGCTGACCACACCCCCAGCAGACCCTGGTACTTGGTCTGCGTGTTGGCTGCAGAGAAACAGCCCTTATCATTTCAGTCATCTCGGTAACCCATGCAGGCTTCTCCTCCTCCCTGCAGCTCCTCACAGCCGGTGCTCCACTCCACACCTTCTCTCTCCCCACAGCCATCTCCAAGGCCGCCTGCAAGGACTGTGGATGCTGCAGCTGTACCTCGACCCTCAAGTCCGCAGGGCGAAGAGCCCTGATGAATTGATCACGTGCCAGCTCACTCTGCACTCCGGGTGTCATGTGTGCATACCCCCGCCGCGTCAGGCTCTCCATGTCGTTAGCCAACGCACGCAGCGTCTCTCCAAACTCCCTACAGCGGTTACTCAACTCGTTCCGGAGCAGCTCTGGCGGGAAACACTGTCCAAACCGCCTCTTCAAAGCCCCCGCTAATGCTTCATAGCTGAGTCGGTCCTCAGGGCTAAGTAGTAGGGTAGTTGACGTGGACTGAAAGCAAAAATAAAATTATATTTTTTTCTGAAATGTTACTCAAATTACATATCACTGAATGACTTAATACGTGAATAACTCAAAAACTTTGTGAGACCCAATCTATTTCCTTAATTATTTGATATAATATGAACTTTTCTGTGCGGAAGTCCTAATAATTGTCTCCTGGTGTGACATTATGTTTAATGATAATATTTAATTCAGAGATTGTCAGACAGAGAAGAAATATATCCTCAACCATTATCAACTTGTTTTAAATATTCCCCTACAACCATAGTAATCCATTTTAATTTATAATCATGTTATTGCCCTACTAAATGATCTACACATAGGGACTTTTCATAAAAGTTTGGGTTATTTTCATTATAATAAGTATGAAACCTGATTGAACTAAAAACTATCTTTACATATCCATAGTGATGCTATTACTCTTCTTCTATTCAACACTTTTCTCAGGCATTTGAGAACCAAAATGCCTATTTTCTTTACTTTTCTTTTTGTCGCACCACAGGACATTCTGTCACACCGATGGACACCATTACAAAATATGCCAAGTTTTGTACAAAATCTTTATTATTTCATCTCTACTCTCTAAGGTTATATTCTGAACATCAGAACCAACAGTGCTATTTAAAAATGTGTATTGGCTAATAGCCATCATAACATCATGTCACATCATAACATGGACATAAACGGAAATGTGAATAACAATGGATAGCTTGAAACATATTCAAAACAATTCATTAAACAATTCATCCATAAAACTCATTAATGTTCATTCATGAAACATTCAGTAGAGATAAGCAATTTCATTTTTTAGTAAAATTCATTGAACAATTGATAAAACTAATTAATAAAAACATTCAGAAAAGATAAACACATTCATTGTTAAGTAAAATTCAGTCACATCTGTAGTTTGACTCGAGTGGTGAAACAATGTCCACTAGCTTATACTGTATAGCTTTTGGTGCTTGGGATTCGCATCATGTTTCTACATTCTTTCAGATCTCATTGAATAGTAACCAGTCATATTTGGTGAGCTGTGCAGCACGCTGGTTGGGCTCTGGCTCGGAGATGACACTGGCGATTTGTTCTCTGTGGTAGAAAATGCAGTCTGGCTTGGTAGGCCACTTGAATACATGTATCTTTCCATGCTGAACCATGCAGTTGATTTCAATGTTGTCAAGAAGTAGCTTGGTGATCTGACCAACAAATAGTTTGTTGTCATAGCTAACTATGACAAACTTTCCCACAGTGTACTCTTCATTCTTCTCCACATCAGTACTGGGACTCTCAGCATAGGTCTCCTGGATGCTGTCTGGCTGCAGGTGATCAGAATTTGCATTTGAAGAATCGTCCATCCTCATCTTAGTTGGTTTGAAGCATTCACACATCTCTGGGTATTGGCAGAAGCAGCTGAGATCCCTGTAGTAAATCTCTCCTGGACAGAAAGAAAGTATCTGGTGTGTTTTAAGAAGCCCTGGGACTTTTGGAACTGATGGTGGCAACATTTCATTGAAGACATTAATGTCACTTTCATCAATCCATTTGAATCGGATGTTCTCGACTTCTCTGTTGATCAGAAATGCATACAAGTCCTTCGGATTTTGTAAGTCTTTCCCCCCATGGACATGGTTGTCCGCCATCCGTTTCACAGCTCCACCAACTCCATCAGGTGCACCCTTACCGTGGGCTCTCTCTGAGTAATTCCAAGTGATTTGCTTGAGCCCCCAGGTATAGGGTACACTGCTGAGGAGGAAACAGTTTGCCCTATTTCGATACTGTGTGACTGGACCGTCACTCATTTAAAAAAAAAATATTAGTAATAGCCTGCTGTCCTCCAAAGTTATGAATTCTTAAAATATTATATTTATGATATTTTTGCGGAAAAATTATGTATTCATGCTCGTCTCTTGTCCTGGGTGGCAGGTTATGTCACTTCCGCCTAAAACCCAGGAGGTATACGATCTAGCACTAACCCTAATGAGAAGACTTCTAGACAAACAGGAAGAACTGCCGCAAAAACTGAATACGTGACGTGGATCATAAATATATCAGCAATTAAACAACATCTTACATTTCTTTTCACACAATACGTCTCCTTGCAGTATCAACACTAATTCGGCTGACTTTTATATTTGATCCAATTGGTAGATAGGCTGTATTTACACCATAAAGGTGCACAGCTGATATAAAGGGACACCTAGTGGTTAAAGCATGTTATTGAATTTTATTATTTTTATTATTAGATATTAATAGGATCCCTATAAAGTATATTCATTACTCGTTATTCTCTACTAATAGTTAATTAAAGACTGTATATAATGACTATTTTGCACATCCCTTTCAAGATTTCAAGATTTTCTAAGGTTTATTGACATATCATATACACAAACTGTGTAGTTATGCCAGTGGTTCTCAAACTTTTTCTGTCAGGCCCCCCCTTTGGAGAAAAAAAAAAGTCGGGCCCCCCCAACACAGATAGTCAGGCTCAGTGGCGGCGCCAGAGATTTATTTTGAGGGTGCTGTGGGGTAGCTTGACGTTTCATAGAGGGTGCTCAAACATTTAGGGTTTCCCATTAATGTACCGGTCGCTACAGTGGAACGTTCTACTGCAACAATCCCCACGCACATACACAGTGCGACTGTTACAATGAAGGCTCGATAATCAGCTCACGGCATATAGGTGTAAGCAGGGGTCAAGTGCTATTTTTACAGGTGGTGTGTGGACCTCACATAGGGGGGTCCGGGGGCAAGCTCCCCCGGGAAGATTTATTTTTAAATATTGAAGTTAAATGCATCAATCTGGTGCACTTTGAGAGCAAAATGAAGAGATCTATGGATACCTCTCTCAACACCCATATGAAACAGATTTACTTTTTCTTTATGGATATTTTACAAATCACCCTTTTAAACTTTATTCTTTTTTTACTGTCATATAGTATTTCATACCTGTTTTTCATTTATTCTCTTATTTTTGTATAACTATAATGATCATATAAACGTGTGCCTCGGAAATAATTGTTTACATTAATGGTGACCAAAACATTTGAGACCCACTGAGATAACACTGCAGAGTCCTTTAGTTCACTGAGCCTCTCAGTCTGACTCAGTCCACTTTGTTGTTGAAAAAACTCCTTATATCTGTTAGCGTAGCTCGCTAGCACCAGAAGCTAACAACAACGATCTCCAGTACCGGTGCGCTCTCTCTCTCTCGTGCGCAAACAAAATGGCTCGTTACACACACACACACACACACACACACACACACACACACACACACACACACACACACACACACACACACACACACACACACACACACACACACACAGAGCCAAGCTTTAATGAAACACAGAGACCCAGACGTAATAGTACTGCATCATATTATTTTCGAATCAATAATTTTAAAAATTCTGATTTTTTTTTTTTAATCTTTTTTTTTTTTTTAGAACCATTTTTCCTCCTGGTCTCTCGCGCCCCCCCTGGCATGCCTCTGCGCCCCCCAGGGGGGGCACGCCCCCCACATTGAGAACCACTGAGTTATGCAATGAATTAAAAACTTGGGTCGCAGGTTCCTCAACAGTGCATTACAAGACATCTATCAATATGTGTGTATACCTCCAGCAATGTTAACTATGTTTAAGCACTTATTTTAACTGATATTATACATATGTATTATACTCTTACAAGATGTATGTAGATAGTATAAGAAATGTGCAGAATATGACAGTTTAATGGTGGAGGTATACACACATATTGATAGATGTCTTGTAATGCACTGTTGAGGAACCTGTGACTCAAGTTTTTAATCTCCAACCATGTCAGGTATTGAACATTCAATAAATAAAGAACACATAATTATTAAATATAAAACACAGAATTTGTGTGATTATACTAAATGATTTACAAATAAACACCACTGCATATTTACAACTGTTACACATGCTGATGTAACGCAAATGTTTCCAACTTGGGATCAATAAAGTATATCTTAAGCTGATCGATGGTTACTGCCATATTTGCAAAATGTGCCTCTGAACCTTGACAAGTGCATGTTTCAGGCTTATCAATTAACAACAGGAGGGGTCACAGACATAAGACCAGCTGTTAAATAAAACTCTTCTGACCTTAGCTGGCATGTGGGTATTAATGCTGCCCATTATGGGCACAAGCTATTTTCACCCATTTATTAATTATATATTTTAAATGTGAGTGTTTCCTATCCCCTAAACCTCCAGGGATGTACACAGTTTAATACTGGCAACTTCTTATAATGGGAAATACGAAAACGTCTTTTAAAACTACAATTCCCAGTAGAGACGTGCCATAGAACATGTTGCGAAACACACAATAGCCAGCATGTGTAGTTCTGGGACGTTCAAATCCAGTTTTGGACAGTCTGCCGTGGTTCCATCCCATTTCAAGTGCTGTTCGACGCTTGGCGTAACCCTCGGCGCACACTCAAACATCCAATCACAGAGCTTGAGGACTATCACGGGGTTTTTCAAGCGAAGCGGAGAGAATACTTACTTCCGGGTGTAATATTCTCTAAAGCAAATGAGCTGCTCCGACCCTCGGTCCTGACGGACTCCAATATGTGTTTATTAATCAAACAAATAAATAAACACAAGGATAATTATGTGTTATTGTTGAGTAAATGGAGAATTGCACAGGGGAAAATAACGTATCTATGCCACAATTTTAGATGCGGATTTTGTTAAACTAATACGTTTGCGCTGTGGACCAACACTATAAATTGACGGGGAAGGGGGTAGCAATAAAGATAACACCATTAAACAGTTACACAACATAACAGAAATAATATCGATAGCAGCGTCCCTAGCAACCACCTTGGTAACAATGAAAACGTTGTATGGACACAATTTCCTGAAGTAATCTTCGTAATAACTAGCAAACTAAAGATCATGTACATCCACTGCACATATAATCTGAAATAACAACTCATATTTCTCGCATCAAATGACATCAAAACGCATTTGAATGGCCAAACTAACCTTAAAATAGACATTTTCCACCGAGAATAAAACGAAGGTCGGCCATGGAAATGAATGGTGAAAAAAAACGTAGAGATCTTACAATTTCAGAGGTGTTTTTGTAGAAATACTACGTCCCAAGTTGTGGACCAACGTAGTTATTACACGTTTAGATGTGAGACTGGGTTGGCTTTTGAGGCGTGAATGTTGAAAATATTCACCATAGAGATGTCTGCCGAGTCAACTTGGGGTTTTCAATGCGACAAAACATTATTATTTTTTTAGTCGACAGCAATGTCTCTTTCCCGTTGTCGTTATAAGGGTTTCTCAGATAAGCCACATAACTTGTTGTGGGCAGTTTCATCATCTTCTGTACAGGTAAAAGCTTCCCCCCCATTCTAATTCTGTATTGTCAGGCCTGAAAAACAGCAGACAGCCAGAGACAACCGCTTTAAAGATATGTCTGTGTATATTTAGCTCAGTAGGAAGGAGTGAAATAAGTGCATGTGCCCTTGTACTGTATGAGGTGTGCTACAGGTGGGCAGGCGTTGTAGATGAATTGTGCCACTGGCATGGCAAGGCTCCAAACACATTGTATATATTTAAAATAATTTGAAGGAAAAAATATTTTATTTTTGTTTCTCTTGTATTGTTTTTCAAAGAAATATTGATTTATAAACAATGTAAAATGTGTACTTTTTAAATATATTGTGTTTTATTTAAATTTGTATTCAAGCAATAAAGGCACCATATTATAATATATTTGAACCAAATGTTATAGGGCCATATCTATACAGAACATGTCTATTAAGTGTTTTGCTCAAAATACCAAACCCACTGTAGAATGCCTCATACCCAGTGACGTGCGGTGAGGTTCGTGGCTGGTGAGGCACTGACTCTTTCAGAGTCAGATTTACAAATATTATATATATATATATTATATATATATATATATATATATATATATATATTCTAGGTAAAATTATTGAAAAAGTTGTTTTTCAACAGTTGAGTAATTTCTTGCATTTAAATAACTGTTTCGATGTGTTCCAGTCAGGCTTTCGTCCAAACCACAGCACTGAGACTGCTCTTGTAAAGGTCTTTAATGACATCCACTTAAACACAGACAGTGGCAGAACTTCAGTGTTAGTATTATTAGATCTCAGTGCTGCGTTTGACACTGTTGACCACAGCATATTACTAGACCGACTTGAAAACTGGGTGGGACTTTCGGAAACAGTTCTAAATTGGTTTGAATCCTACTTAAAGGACAGAAACAACGTTGTTTCTATAGGTAAATACACATCTGAGTTGACAAATATGACATGTGGGGTTCCTCAAGGCTCCATCTTGGGGCCTCTTCTCTTTAACATCTACATGCTACCACTGGCTCAGATAATAAAAACAACAAAATAAGTTACCATAGCTATGCAGATGACACACAAATTTACGTAACAATTTCACCAGGAGACTATGCTCCAATTCAAACACTGAGTAAGTGCATTGAACAAATCAATGACTGGATGTGTCAGAACTTTCTCCAATTAAACAAAGATACAACTGAGGTAATGGTTTTTGGAGCCAAGGCAGAACGTATAAAAGTTAGCGCTGAGCTTCAGTCTGCAATGTTCAAAACAACAGATAAAGCCAGAAATCTAGGTGTAGTCATGGACTCTGACCTGAGTTTCAACAGTCACATTAAAACAGTTACTAAATCAGCCTACTATCACCTAAAGAATATATCTAGGATTAAAAGACTAATGTCACAGCAGGATTTGGAAAAACGTGTCCATGCTTTTATCTTCAGTAGACTCGACTACTGCAATGGTGTCTTCACAGGTCTCACTAAAAAATCTATTAGGAAGCTGCAGATTTCAAAATACTGCTGCTGGTTTATAAAGCTTTGAATGGTTTAGGCTCAAAATACATTTCTGACCTCGTGCTAAATTATTAACCATCCAGATCTCTCAGGTCTTCAGGGACTGGTCAGCTTTCTGTCCCCAAAGTCAGAACTAAACATGGTAAAGTAGCGTTCAGTTATTATGCTCCAAATATCTGGAACAAACTCCCAGAAACCTGCCGGTCCGCTGCAACTCTTACTACTTTTAAATCCAGGCTGAAGACTTTTCTTTTTGTCGCTGCTTTTAATTGAACTATTCATATCTTAGACTGCACTGTAACTTTTATCCATGTATTTTTTCTTTTAATATTTAATTGAACTATTCATATCTTAGACTGCACTGTAACTTTTATCCATGTATTTTTTCTTTTAATGTTTATTTTATTAGATTTTCTTTTTAATGACTGATTTTAAATGCCATTTTCTTAATGTCTTTCATTTTTTGTAAAGCACTTTGAATTGCCTTGTGTTGAAAAGTGCTATATAAATAAACTTGCCTTGCCTTGCCTTGCCTATATTTTCACCTTAATCGAAATATTCGGTTATTTTCAAAAGCTTTTTTAGTCTAATGCTTCAATTCATTTTAAACAGACTGTTCAACAAAAGGATACCCGAAATCTAAATATTGGATTGTTCTTTCTTAGTAAGATCCCATTTTCATTACAATTGTGGTCTTACCTTGACTTGAAGATGAAGTCCATGCTATCCTTCTGGACAACAATCTCTATTACTTTTTTGTAAAAGTCCTCCTTATCTTCCTCTAGTTTCAAAAGTCTAGTTTGTTGTTTGCGTCTATCAATCAATCAATCAATGTTTATTTATATAGCCCAATATCACAAATGTTACATTTGTCTCAGTGGACTTTACAGTTTGTACAAAATATCAGTATGACAATACGACACCCTCTGTCCTTAGACCCTCACATCGTACAAGGAAAAACTTCCGAAGAAAACCCACAGTTTAAAGGGAAAAATGGGAGAAACCCCAGGGAGAGCAACAGAGGAGGGATCCCTCTCCCAGGACGGACAGACGTGCAATAGATGACGTGTGTAAATTGAAAAGATAATACATTTGCAACATAGGTAGTCCAAATGTTTGGAAATGCATGTGTGTATAATAGGAAGATGAATCCACGAGGATATCCATCCAGGACCTATGATCCAGGACCACAGCCACGACTCAAGATCCAGGACAGAGGAGCGCAGGATCATCCATGACTCCGGATCCCGGCGTATACAGACACCAAAAAGAAAGACATTTGGGGAAGCTGGGTTAATCGGAACATGAGAGTACACAAGTATAGACAGAGAGAAGGAAGAAGTAAGATGTCCCCCGACAAACTAAGCCTATATCAGCAAAACTAGGGGCTGAATCTAATCAGCCCTAACTATAAGCTTTATCAAAAAGGAAGGTCTTAAGCGCACTCTTAAAAACGGATAGGGTGTCTGCCGCCCGAACACAAACTGGAAGCTGATTCCACAAATGTGGAGCTTGATAAGAAAACTACCGTCTACCGTCTCTGCATAGAACAACAGTAGCAACAAGAACCTGTGGGCTCACTTGCGCCCCCTTCAGTGCGGCAGAGGTTGTGGCTGCCTCCCCTGGTGCTTTTTTCATTGCCGTTGTATGATGAGACCAGCGAGCCTAAATATCATATATACATGAAATAAGTTATTTAGAGACTATGGATGGCGAGGATAAATGTAATAAAGGGATCTACAAACATTACATTAGTGACATACAGTGAGATGGTGCAGGCATGCGCTTAGGGCCCGCTTTCCAGCCAGTTTCTGTGGGGTGACGCATTCTGAGGTGAGGCAGATCTCATCTGTGCCTCACCTCACCCCACAGTAACTGGCTTGAGCGCGCTCACAGAATAAGTGCCCACGTTAAATTAGTGCCCGCGCTCCAGCAAGTTACTGTGGGCTTACGAGAGGCAGAGCTCGTCCCTGCCTCACTTCTCATCGCTACCCGTAGTTGTAGCGGAGCTCGGCAAATTGGCTGATTTTGACTATAAAAAGCGATTGGAATCATACAGAAATCACACTTACAACACAGATCAGTGGAGACATTTTATTATTATTACTATTTAGTTTTTCTTTAGTTGTTTTTCTGTTACATTGGAGTATGACAGGTTAGGCTCTGCCTCCCCTGCCTCCCCTGACTGCACGTCGCTGCTCATACCCCTCTATTTCAGCCCTGTTACTAAAGTGCTGATTCTGAGTCAGTAACTTCAAATGGAAATGAACCAGTGCTGGTTACGCCCCTTTGGAGCTGCTGCTGGCCACGCCCCTTTGGAGCTGCTGCTGACCACGCCCCTTTGGAGCGTCTGCATGCAAGCACTGAGCTCTGTGAAGAGCATGGTGAAGAGCTGTCTACCAGCAGAAACTCAGCTAAAAGCTGCCGTGATTAAACGCCATATTTATTATCAAGTATTATTTGTGAAACAGTATGGAGCTCAAACACTTTCTCTTTCTAGCGGGTTTACCATAAGAACAGTACCTTTTATATCCGGCTTCTTTACACATATTAGCTCCAGTACAGCGTTAGCTCTGAGTGTTAGCGATTGCTAATGTAACACAGACCAGTGTTTCCCACAGATATGAAATATACTTGGGCGGGTGGTGGCAAGGAGGGGGGGGGGGGGGGGGTGCGCGAAAAAAAAAAAAAAGTTTTAACAACATTATTTATTGACTTTTCATTCCGGTATAATCATTTTGCGCAAAGATGGCACTGTTTGTCAGAGCACTTCATCCTTCTGGGATTTCATGAAGAACAGCTCCAACGCCTGTGTGTATGGGAATGCCTCTGGTGCTGGTCCATTAACTGCCAGTGTTTCCCACAGATCTGAAATATACTTTGGGGGGGTGGTGGTAGCGGGGGGGGGTTGAGGTGACGTGCAACAACATTAACCTTTCTGTTGGTCGCTTGTTAGCAGACCCTTCACGCGATGGCAGAGCGAACAGGTACAGGCAGGGTCCATAATGATAGCCCTATAGTTTAAATCTACTACCCACACATGAACATATGGAAATGGGCTACTATTTAAAAAAATTAATGTATTTATTAATGTATTTAGGAACCTATCCATGTGATTTTTAGTGGGGGTCGACCTCAAATCCTCTAGGGGGGTCCAGGGGCATGCCCCCCCCGGTAAGAGTTTATTTTTTATTTTGGAGTTAAATGCATCAATCTGGTGCATTTTGAGGGGAAAATAAAGAGACTAGATCTATGGAAACACCTATATTTAACAGAACTGTATACATTTCAATAATCATAAAATCAAGGCCATAACCAACAACATCCCATTTCCAATATGAAAAAAACACTGAAACTTGTTAATTTATTTTTGGTTCATTTATAGTTGTGAGTGTGTCTGTGCTCCTGAATCAGCCTCTCCTGTCTCCCTCCTCTCCCCCCCTCCTCTTTGAGGCAGCAGCAAAGACTAGTTTTCTCTCAACAAGTTTTAAAAGTGTATCTTACCTTTTTTCACCTAGTTAACTTTTTATTTATTTATTCATGCATATTTTACAAATCACATTACATTTCATTTAGCTGACGCTTTTATCCAAAGCGACTTATAATGACCGATTACAGGGACATTCTCCCTGGAGTAACTAAGGGCTAAGTGCCTTACTCAAGGGCACACTATTGGTGGTGTTCCTGGCGGGATTTGAACTCACAGCCTTCCGATCTTCAGCCCACCTCACTCTCCATTAGACCAATCACTACCCTCTCAAATGGAAATATGTGTTTACATAAATGGTGACCACACCGTTTGAGACCCACTGAGAACTTAGACTAAGTTAACTATCTAAACACTCAGAGAGTCCTTTACCTCACCTGAGCTGAGGTTATCCCGAGCTTGAATGACACACAGAGACCAATCAAGGGCTTTGATTTATGATCTGTATGACAGTGGCCATGTCGGCAGGCCACATCATGTGGACAGCCAGTCACCCTGTGTGAGGCAGGCCACTTAACAGGCCAGAAGGAGGCGAGATCAGAGCAAGGGAGCGAGGGATCATTGTCTACAAGTTAATCGATCGCAGATGGCGTCGTGGTCACGGACGAATAAAAAAAAAAAAACATTAAAAAAAAAAAAACATTAAAAAAAAAAAAAAAAACTAAATGGGTCGCGAAATATACTTGGGCGGCCGTTAATATACCTGGGCGGCCCGCCCAGGTAGAGTCTATGTGTGGGAAACCCTGCAGACCACATTACTTCCAAAACACGTTGCGCATTGTTTCTGATACAGCACATAGCTTGACATGTTCTTTAGGCAGTATTTACCGCTAGAACAGTGCCATTATATATATTATATATATATATATATATATATATATATATATATGTAAGGTAACAGCCTTGACAGGCCACTATGTGTTGCTGTTGCGCAGCAAATTGTTGTTTTTTGTCCATTGTGGGACACTGTATTTATCTTGTTGTTCTGGGTGCGGCCGCCATCTTGGCGCTAATGTTTGTATTCACTCCGCAAAAGGTGAGCAGTGTTAATGGCGGCAAATAATTGTACACATTATTATGTTAAAAACGTCCAAACATTCCATTTATTTAATTAATGGGTTAGTTTAAATGTTTATTTACCCGTTTGTGTATGTTTGGGAGTGAGATGTTTATGTTTTGTCTGTTCATTTGGTTATTGTATTGGTTAGCATGTAGCTAATGTTTGTATTCACTCCGCAAAAGGTGTGTCAGAAGAGCTGCCATTGTAAAGAATAAATCACTACTCAGCGTCTCCACCGCAATCCGATCTACTGTGTCCTGTTTTCCGCCCCTCTGCGTAACATTAACATAACCGCCATGTTATGAATGTTATGTTATGTTATGGCGGAGAAGATGATGAGGTCGTCAAGGTAGATCAAGAGGTGGGTCAAGTTCAGATCCCCAAAACAGCAGGTCATGAGCCCCTGGAAGGTGGACGGAGCATTCTGCAGTCCGAAGGGCATCCTGTTGGCCTCAAACAGCCCCATGGGTGTGCTGAATGCTGTCTTGTGCTTGTCTTGTTCCGCTACCTCCACCTGCCAGCAGAGTTGGGTGTAACGCGTTACTTTGTAACGCAGTAACGTAACTACTTTTTCGGGTAAAACGTAGTGTAACGCGTTACTACGAAACATTTGGTAACGTAACGTAGTTTCTTCTTCAATTCTCCGCAACGTTACTTTTACGAGTGACAGTGACACTGCCTACTCAGCTGCGTGCTTACGCATTAGGCACGAGCTCTCATTCCACACTGTACGTGCTACGTGACGTGCTGGTGGTGGCATGAAGACTGAAGAGCAGTGATGGCAACGGCAAGTGAGAAGCAGGCGCAGCCAACGCTAACATTCGAGGGATGGAGGTATTCCCATTACTTCGAACTTGTTGACAATAAGGGGAAAAATGTGAGTGTAAGGTGCACGTTGTGCCCTGGCCAGAAACTTTTGTCCACTGCCGTTAATTCAACTGCCAACCTCATCAAGCATTTGAGAGGAAAACATGCTAGCATGAAGCTAGTAGCTCAAGATCCCCGGAGAAATGAAGATATTTCGAGTCCAAGCCCAAAGCAGCTAAAACTTCAGTTTCTCCTATCTAAACAAGAGTTGGACAAACTTGTAGCTTCGTTCATCGTCGAAGAAATGTTGCCCATCAATACTGTTGAATCTCCCACTTTCAGAAAGATACTTAGCAAGATACCGATAACAGGAGACAGGCGCCCATGGTCAGATCGTAAAACGTTCACTGGCTATCTGGATGAATGCTATCTGAAAATGGAGAGTGAATTAAAGAAAACGTTCGAGAGTTTGCCGTATCTGTCAACCACTGCGGATATATGGAGTAGTCATAACAGAAGCTTTTTGGGAATCACTGTGCACTGGATCAATCCATGCAACTTTAAACGTGAGAAAGCTGCCATCGCATGCAAAAGAATAAAGGGCAGGCATACATATGATGTTATAGGCTTTGAAATGGAACAGATTCACTCAGCATTTGGCCTTTCACATAGGATCACCGCCACCGTTACAGACAACGGGTCTAATTTTGTTAAAGCTTTCAAGATGTATGCACCGCCTGAGCCTAACGAGGAGGAGGATAATGACGAGCAAGGTGTCGTTTTCACAGATGTGGAAGAGTTGCTTGGGGCCAAAGAAGGACAGTTTTCTCTTCCCCCGCATTTCAGGTGTGCTTCGCATACACTCAATTTGATCTCGTGCAATGACATCGACAAATGGCTGTCCTCCAACAGTGACTCAAAATGTGTGTACAGGAGTGCAACGGCAAAGTGCGCTGCTCTTTGGACAAAGGCGAGCCGCTCTACCTTGGCCTCTGAGATTGTCGATGAAATCTGTGGAAAAAAAATGATTGTGCCTACATCAACAAGGTGGAATTCCTTCCACGATGCCCTGTCCCGCATCAGTGACATCCCGGCCCAAGATTTGAATACGCTTTGTACTAGACTGGACATCAGAGCCCCGACAGAGCGCGAACATCTATTCCTAAAGGAATACTGCAGTGTTTTGAAACCCCTGACGGTAGCACTGGATATATTGCAAGGGGAAGACAACTGCTACTATGGGACTCTTCTACCAACCCTGGAGACCCTGATGTCCAGGACACTGGCACTCCAAAATGGACTGTCGAGGATGACAGCAAACCTACCGGGTGTAATTGTACAGGTAAGCCGATTCTTAAAGTTAGTAGCCTAGGCATATACATCATATATAGCCTACGATGTCTATGATATAAATGTATATGCCTATCCATTAACGGACATTTCTTAATAAATATTCTTAAGATAAATGCATTATGCCTCCCCTGATGGAGCTCTAGTGAGTCGTGTGTCTGAAAACTAGGCTTATTTGTTCTATATAATTTTGTCCTAGGCTATCAGGACGCGATTCGCACCAGTGTTGGAGAGCAGTGAAGCTTTATTGGCTGCCTTGACGTTGCCGAAATTTAAAGTTCGATGGATTGTGGGAGCGGAGCGGAGAGAAGCGGCGCGTGCGCTGCTCATCGCGGAGTGTCGCACTCTACCCCGTGATGAAGAGCCGGCTAACAATAAAAACCGAGAAGCCGCCGCACACAGCAGCGCCAATGAGAATGACTTTTTTTCTTTTGATGAGGAAGAGGAAGACGCAATGTCCATTAGCGCAGACTCGGAGGTATTTGAGTACATGAGATCAGGCTCAGAGTTAGAAGTCCTCAACCGTTTCCCCCGAGTGAAAGCTGTGTGTATGAAATACAACACTGCCACACCATCCAGTGCACCGGTGGAGAGGCTGTTCAGCCTGGGAGGTATTGTGCTTTCCCCCAGAAGAAACAGACTCTCAGATAAACGTTTTGAAAGACTGCTCCTGATGAGGTATAATCGCACATTTTGTACTGATGTGGAATAGGTTGCCTGCCACCCATGCTATAGACATAGCTCAAGCCTATGCCTAATATCCTCTTTTTTTTATCTGCCATCATACTGTGAAGAAGGGTGAGCATATGCAGTGAACATAGCCTTTTAATTCTGAGGCCAGTCCTGCTTTAAGTTGTTCTTGATTTTATTTTGGCTAAAATGTCTTTGCTTCCAAGCTGTATTATGCCATTTTATTTTATTTACACAAGCCATCGATATCAAGACATTTTGAAGTTATTCTTTTTCTGTTGGATTTACATGAGGCATGTTTTATTTTGAGACACATGAGCCATTTTGAGGTTATCATGTTGTTCCTAAGGAGCCTATTGATATGATTTGCACTAGCTTTGCACCTATTTTGGGGCTAGCCTGTTTAATGATTATGATTTTATATTGATATTTGATATTGATAGCCCAATGTTTTGTTAAGTGCTCTGTGGCATTTTTTTATAATAAAGAGCACAAAAGAAATATCTGTTATGTCCTCCATATATGTAGAACTTTATGTAAGCCTACACATTTAGGAACAGAGATGGAGTTCTGCCCAAAGTCGAGCAACATAAAAGTAACGTAAAAGTAACGAGTAACGTAAAAAGTTACTTTCCTTGCAGGGTAACTAAGTAAAGTAAGGGATTACTTTTTTAAAGAAGTAAGGAGTAACGAGCAAACACTACTTTTTAAAAGTAACTTCCCCAACACTGCCTGCCAGTAACCAGATGTGAGGTCAAGTGTGGAAAAGTACTTTGCTTGCCCCAGAGCCTCCAGGGCCTCTTCTATTCTGGGCAGGGGAAATGCGTCTCTCGTGTTGTAGGAGTTTAGCTTTCTGTAGTCAATGCACAACCTTAATGACCCGTCTTTCTTAGTCACGATCACCACTGGGGACGCATATGGACTCTTACTAGGCCTGATGACTCCTGTCGCCTCCATCTCTATCAACAACTTCCGCACATCTTGCCACTGTGAAGGAGGAATCTTGCGATACGGGAGCCGGAAGGGCTTGGAATCAACCAGGGGAATGTCATGCTGCATTGTTTTTGTGTGGCCGTAGTCCATGGGATGCTTGGAGAAAACACCTATGTTCCTCTCAACAAGATCTCTAAGGAGGGAGCGCTGGTGTTCATTCTCAACTGCTGCTTCACTTAGGTCCACCCCACAACTCACCACTACCTGGTCCAGACTCAGGCAGACTTCCTGACTCCCATTATTGCGACATCCACTCAGCTTTTCGTCTGGAAATTCCACAACATTGTCCACCAGGAATGCATTGGCCAGGTGAGTGTGTGGCTTAATAGTAATAGCATGTTGGGACAGGTTCATCACTCTGACCGGGGCGCAGCCTTTCTTTACATCAGCCAGGACTTTGGCAACCAAGAGGTCCTGGGGAAGCTGCAAGGAGGAGTTGCTTTCAATGAGGGCAGTATAAGTCTTTCTCCGTGGGCCCGTTTTGATCTCACACCTCAAGTCCTTCTCTTTTCCTGCTTGAATTCAAATCTTGCGCCCGGTATACACAGCAGGGCCCACCTTGTCATCTGTTGCCTCACGGTCGGTGCTGCCAATCTCCAGTAGAGCGGTGTACCACTCCGGGTGATCTTCCTTGACTCGTTGAAGAAACTGCTGGCCGTAGGTTGCTTGGAGGTGACTCCTCGAGGCCCGAATGACATTCGTTCCCACAAGCAATGGAACAGAGGAGCGATAATCAGAATCAGGGACAACAAAAGCAGGCACAGTTCTTTTCCCAGCACTTTCAAGTCAATTTGCAGGACACCATAGTAGGACACACTTCGACCTGCTGCACCCTCTATGGGTACTTTAGAAGGCTGCAGCTTTTGGTTCTGCAGGGCAGGGTGGTTGCACCAATATCCGTGAGTAATACTGGTTACCTGAGAGCCAGAGTCGATGAGAGCTTTGCACTTCATTCCATTGACATCAACCTCACCCTCGTTCCGTGGGCCTACTAAGGGGGTGCCCTCTTTTCCACCAATTGATTGTTTTACTTGCTGTGGGGGATCTTGCTGCCCGCCCATGGTTGCCCCGGTTACCATGGGCTCTAAGCGTTTAAATGCTGAGCTGAGTTAGGCCTGTTCTCCTCCGCAGGGGTCATAGGCTGTGGTTGGCGTGCCTAGGCCGGATTGGGATCTGGGAGCACTGCTCTGCAGACACGGGCTGTATGTCCTTCCTTCCCACACCGGTAGCATACAAAACTTGAACTCTGGATTGCAGTTCTAGGGGGTGGCTGAACCCTTGATGGAGGAACCGTGGGTGAAGCAGCAACTCTTGACTCCAGACGAGACAACTTTGCCATCTGCTCCTCTTGGTTAACAGCCAATCTCTTGACCATCTCTGTCAACTCTGACCACTCTGAGGTATTCTTTGAACTTTCTGCCCTTACATTAGTACCCTCTGTTGTAACTGGGCGTATGTTTTATTTGCCTTGTTTTGTGACTGGAACCTTTTAGACTCTTTTGCTAGGTTTCTGAGTTCAGTTTGAAGCTCTCGGAAACTGAAAAGCAGGGGCTTCATAGGTGAAATCCTCGTGTAGACTTCCTCATCAATAAGCCCTCTTAGGAGCTGTCGGTTAAGTTTGCAATCTCGGTCAGGGAAAGGCCTGCCCCCTCTTTGACTTTCTTCGACAGCCCGCAGTATTGCCTCCAACGCTATAGCATAAGAGCAGGGAGATTCTCCGGACCTCTGGCTATGCTCATATAAGTCAGCCAGTGGATCTAGAGAGCCTTGTGTGTCACCGTACTCTGCCCTCAGTTCTTCAAATGCCTTCTCAGGGGTTTGATCATGGAGGGGTAGGTTCAGAACCAGCTTCCTAGCCTCACCACCCAGGTGTCGCACAGCAGTGGAGAAGCGGAGGTGCATGGGAAGCTCTACTGCCTCCAGAAGGTACTGCAGGTCACAAATCCAGTCCTCTATGAGAATTTTACTGTCAGCGTTGCCAGTGAAGACTTGGACATTCTTCACCTGATGAGTCTGCATGAAGCCACCATAGGCAGGCAGTGGAATGCTTGGGTGGGTGAGGGCTCTGCCAGGAGTCCTTTGCAGTGGCTCAGATAGACCGGGTTGAGTGTGGTGAGTGGGATATGGAGGTAAGGGCGCGGACTGATGGAGAAAATGGCGATTACTGCTGACTTGATGATCCGAAGCAGGCATCCTTGGAGCAGGGGCTTGGGTGTGAGCTGCATAAGTTACATTCAGGGGGTTGGGCGCTGTCATGTTGGGGCCCCATGCACTGGTGACAGAATCTCGGGGCTCCTTCACTTTGAGTCAGGTCATGTGGATAATGGACAGCAGCTTGTGACATATGTGATTGGGGGGTTCGTTCATAATCTGACCATCGGAGGGTCTGCCCAGCAGCAGGGGGGTTATTCATAATGTTAATTGTTTGTGGTGTTTCAAAGCTTGGTGCGGGTACTTGGGGTTCAGGAGCGGGATATGCATAGCTGGTGTAGACATGGGAGTTACGCTGAATGGCCTCGGTTGGATAAGGGGGGTTAATTGGAGGATTTATGTTGAGCTGCTGCATAGTTTGCATTTCAGGGTAGGCGTTGAGTGGGAAGCTCTGAGGTGGTACAATAGCTGTGGGTTCATACACACTGACTTGGGGTGGGGGGGCAGAGACCATCGTTGACTGTATCACCGGCTGAGAAGCGGCTGCACCCAGTCTGCCATAATCAGACCTGTTAGTCTGGTGACTTGGACCCAGGCTAGGGCTGTTGTCGAAACAGAGCTGAGGTACCTGTATTGAAGCTCCAGGGCCTAGAAATGAAGATACATGAACTGGAGTAACACGGTGATCAGTATACGGTGATAGGATTGGGGGTTGTGGGGTATTATGCAAGCCTGAGTCTGTGGGGTTCCAGCTGATCCGGTGGTCTTCAGTATCAACTAGTGAAGCATTTGCAAACCTGGTGGGCTGGTTGGTGAGTTTGGCCTCACTGATAGCTGGTGGTTCGCTGTGCTTGTGTCAGCGGATGCCCCTTCACTAAGAGGTGTGTGTGGTGTGTGTGTGTGTGTGTGTGTGTGTGTGTGTGTGTGTGTGTGTGTGTGTGTGTGTGTGTGTGTGTGTGTGTGTGTGTGTGTGTGTGTGTGTGTGTGTGTGTGTGTGTGTGTGTGTGTGTGTGTGTGTTTTAATAGGGGAGTCATAGTTGAGGCTCATTGCAGGCCCAGGGAGAGGTTGCAGGCCTGATGCCTCAAGCTTTGATGGGGAATCTGTACGGGCACTCCACATCTGTTTGTGTGTTAACTTGTGTTTATGTGGAAATGTTATTTATAATGTATTGTAATGAGTCAAAACAATCAATACAAATTATAATGTCTAGCACAATATCAGCTCGTAATTAAATTACATCTAGAACACTGCTCAATAAGAATATATATGAGATAAACTGGCAACAATAGCTTAATATTCGTTGCAGAGTGGTCTCACACACAATATACTCTTTAACCATTCAAGTAGTGGTGAAGTTGCTATAATAACAGGAACATTTCTCTAAAGAAAACAGCAAAGTTCACAGCCTTTAAAGGATATATTGGAGAAGGTGAATGTTATGTTATGTTATGTTATGGCGCCACATCAGGACAGACCCAGAGAAGATCAGCAAGGTCAGGGACTGGGTAAGGCCCACAAACAGGAAGGAAGTGTTGCAGTTCTTAGGGTTTGCTGGATATTACAGGCGGTACGTTGGTGGCTACTCGAGCATCGCTGCTCCTTTATACCGCCTGACAACTGATGACCCCAGGAAGAAAATAAGAGGAAGGAAGACAAGTTTGGGTCCTGAGCTGCCCTTTTTGTGGACTACAGAGTGTGAAGAAGCCTTTCAGTCCCTGAAGCAAAAGTTGACGACTGCTCCAGTACTGGGTTACCCGGATTACAGCCTACCTTTTGTGCTTCAGACCGATGCGTCGGGACAGGGGCTTGGTGCTGTCTTGGTTCAAGTCCAGGATGGAGCTGAGAGAGTCATAGCCTATGCGAGCAGAGGCTTGAGCCCGGCCGAGTCGAGGTATCCTGCACACAAACTGGAGTTCCTTGCTCTGAAGTGGGCAGTGACAGACAAGTTTTACGACCATCTCTATGGGCGTCCATTCTCTGTCCAGACGGATAACAACCCCCTTAAATATGTGATGTCCTCTGCAAAGCTGGATGCTACCGGTCAGCGATGGGTGTCTCGGCTGTCTACATTCCACTTTGACATCCAGTATTGGAGGGGACAATGTAACGCAAATGCAGATGCCCTCTCCCGTATGTCAAACCAGGAGGTCACACAGGTCCTACAAACCTGTCCTCAGCGGGTGGGGATCAATGTGAGAGTGCATGGGGAGACAAAGCCCACACTAGAACCAGGAGGGCCCCCTGATGAGAACACTGCCGCAGAGAACCCTGACTCACAAGACCTTGGGCCGGGCATGTCAAGTGAGCCCTACATGGAGGTGGGGACGGAATCCCTGCCTGCCATGACAAAACAGGAGATCCGTGTGGGGCAGAAGGAGGACTCTGTCATTGGCCCCGTCTTGCACTACAAAAGTTTGAACCGGAAACCAAGCCGCAGCGAGAGGGTCAGTGGTGGTGGGCAGGTGTGCCTTCTTTTAAAAGAGTGGTGGAGGTTAATGGTGAGGGATGGTATCATGTACCGCCACATCCAGGACGGCCAAAGGGGAGTAGTGGAGCAGCTAGTATTGCCAGAGAAACTACATACAGCAGTAAAGACTGCTCTCCATGATGATTCAGGGCATTTAGTGTAAGGTTTCAGCGTTAGAGTCTGTGAGCCTATTGTTTTGTGTTTATTCTGGTGGCCTTACAGTTTATTTTGATGTTGGCTCTGTCCTCTCGTTTCAGGTGTCATCACTTCCTGTCGTGGTGTGTCACTTGCCAGCTTGATTGTGATCTCCTGTTCTGGATTGTTTGCACCTGTGCCTCATTAACTGTTGTGTATATGTAGCCCTATTCTCCTGTTGTCTTTTGTCGGTTCGTCTTGTCTCTATACCAAGTCCATGTCTGTACTCCCTCGTGTAAACATTGAGCATACTAGTCGAACCTAGTGAACTATTGAGTATCCTAGTAGATCCTAGAAACCTTTTTCTTTGTAAAGTCTTTTCGTACTATTAGTTGAACCTAGCGAACTTTTGAGTGTCCTAGTTGATCCTAAAACCCTTTTGTATATTAAAAGGTATCTTTTGAAATCAAGAAAGAATCGTGCATCTGAGTCTTTGTGAGTCCTTCGTGTCATTTAGAATTCGAGAGGACGTTGCAAATGATAAGGGAGAGATTCTACTGGCCAAGAATGTTTCAAGAAATCAAGGCTTGGTGTGAGCAGTGTGAAAAGTGCTGTCTCCGGAAGACCCTTACTGCAGGCTCCAGGGCTCCCCTGGTCAGTATCCACAGCAGTGCCCCCATGGAGCTGGTGTGTGTGGACTTTCTGACTCTGGAGAAGTCCAAAGGTGGCATAGAAAATGTGCTTGTGGTTACAGACCACTTTTCCCGCTACGCTCAGGCCTACCCGACAAAAGACCAAAAGGCCTCTACAGTGGCTAAAACACTGTGGAAAAACGTCTTCTGCCGGTTTGGGTTACCTGCAAAGCTGCATGCGGACTAAGGGCGCAACTTTGAAAGTACAGTTGTGAAGGAGCTGTGTAAGTGCACTGGCATCACAAAGACTCATACGACCCCTTACCACCCACAAGGCAACGGGACCACCGAAAGGTTCAACCGGACCCTCATGAACATGCTGGGGACCTTGGAGCCACACTTGAAACCCCGCTGGCATGAGCATCTTGACGCAATGACACATGCCTATAACTGCACACAGCACGATTCAACGGGTTACACACCATACTACCTGATGTTTGGGAGACATCCTAGGCTCCCAGTGGACCTGATTTTTGGGCTTTCCACCGCAAGTGAGCCACGTGGATACAGTGATTATGTACAAATTATGTACGGCAGTCTGTCACAGGCATATGCACAGACTAATCAAACCTCTCGGCATGCTAAGGCTCAACAGAAAAAGCACTATGACAGAAAAGCAAAGGGTCAAGTCTTCATACCGGGGGATAGAGTCCTTGTCAAAGTATGTCAAGTGGAGGGACGGCAGAAACTGGGAGACAGATGGGAGGCACGTCCATACATTGTGGTGAAGAAACAACTCAACACACCTGCATATGTGATACGATTAGAGGACAGCGAGAGAGAGAGGGTGGTGCACCGCAACCTCCTCACACAGTGTATGTTCCTTCCAGTGGAACGAGCCAGTGAAGTGATAGGAGAAGAGGTTGAATCGGATGCAGCAGAGGACTGTGAGATCGATCATATAGAGGAAGTTGAGGAGAATGTGGGACCTGGGACACCAGTGGTACACGATGAGCCCAAACAAATGGAGGAAGTGGATGTGGATGAAGGACAAATGGATGAAGGAGATGAGGAAAGTACGACTGTGAGTGACACCAAATCACCTGACAAGGCTCCTAGGAGAAATCCACCAAGAAATCGGTGTGCCCTGAAGAGACAGTCATGTGAGTCACAAGTCCTGAGTTCGGAAGAGGACCAGAGGAGGAGAGAAAGGGGATGGAAGTTGTGGCAAAGGGCCAAAGCAAGTAGAGAAGCAGGACAGGGGTGACACAATCAAGCCACAACATTCTGACTGTTAAAATGTATAACACACACACATTTTACGAGACAATCATACATACAGAAAGGTTATTTGTTTCTCTTTAACTGTTTAAATAGTTTGTGCTACATGGCCTTTGTTGTATTTTGTTTGGCCTGATGGCTGGGACGCCATCAATTAAAGAAGGGGTAGATGTAAGGTAACAGCCTTGACAGGCCACTAGGTGTTGTTGTTGCACAGCAAATTGTTGTTTTTTGTCCATTGTGGGACACCGTATTTCTCTTGTTGTTCTGGGTGCGGCCACCATCTTGGCGCTAATGTTTGTATTCACTCCGCAAAAGGTGAGCAGTGTTAATGGCGGCAAATAATTGTACACATTATTATGTTAAAAACGTCCAAACATTCCATTTATTTAATTAATGGGTTAGTTTAAATGTTTATTTACCCGTTTGTGTATGTTTGGGAGTGAGATGTTTATGTTTTGTCTGTTCATTTGGTTATTGTATTGGTGAGCATGTAGCTAATGCGCTAATGTTTGTATTCACTCCGCAAAAGGTGTCAGAAGAGCTGCCATTGTGAAGAATAAATCACTAATCAGCATCTCCACCGCAATCCGATCTACTGTGTCCTGTTTTCCGCCCCTCTGCATAACATCCCATCACCAATAATAAACACAACGCAGAGTCCCAGGGTGTTCAGAGAGTCTACGGGACATTTGGGTTACATAATATAACAACTTTACTCTAAGTCCCTCCCGTAGACATCCTGCTGAATACACAGACACACAGCTGCAGAAGGGGATTCAGCCAGCCGACTGTGGGCGATGATAGGTTGGGCCGTGGGCGGGACGTTGCCAGGAGGTCAATGTCCCGCCAATGTAACCAGAGGGAGTTTCTCTACCACACCCCAAACACTGTGCTGTGCTGCTGTAGCTGCTTCCACCTGCCCTGCTTTGCTGTGCTGCTGTAGCTGAGGCCTGCTTCCACCTGTCTACCATCTACCTGTAGCTATCTGCAGCAGCTAACATCTAGCTGGAGCTATCTCACCAACAACAGCTTTCAGTATGCCACCAAAGAAGGTGCAGATGGACAGCAAAGAAGGACAACCAGAGGAGGATCTGGTCTCTCTCGCTCAGGTAACAGAGTTACTAAATCAGCAGAAATACATGTTTAGTTTTTTAGTTTAGTTTATTTATTTATAGTGTCGTGGACAGTCCCCATCGATGAACTGTCACAAAAACAGTAAATGGTGCAGCTTTAGCCGACATGGCTAATTTCCAGCTGTTGTCCCCGGCCAGATGGTAATAGACACCCTGAAAATTACAATATATCAACAGCATTAGTTATAAGAAAATATATAAAATAAAATAAAAAGGAGGAAAGACAAGTAGATACCAGTGAGAGGATAAAAGAGAACAATAAATAACACACGTTACTATATACAGTACATGTCATAGCACATCACAATCACATAACAGAAACGAGGGGCAACATCTATGATCACAACATGTAACACAACATGTAACACTCACGCCATACTCAACACAGACTAGTGTATGCAGGGGTAGTTCTCAGTGAACCATGTTTTTAAGTGAGCTGTGAAGTAGTGTTAATTTCGTTGACTAAAACTATGACGAAATATGTTCGTCAACGACCTTTTCTTCCATGACGAAAACGAGACGATGACGAGACGGCACCGACGGCAGTAAACAATAACTGCAACGAAATCATCATGCAATATCGTTGACGAAAAGTGACGAGACGAAAATTTAGTTAACTAAAAAAAAAATGATGCCAAAATCTCTCTTTACTTTCGTTGACGAAAAATGAGGAGACGAAATATTATCAAAGATAACGTTACATCTGATAGTCAGTTTTTTTCTCCCAGCAGTTCCATTTCCGGTGCTGCGGCTGGGCAGCAGCTGTGTGTCTGTGCTGCGCGCGACGGTAGATTTGAATTACACGGGGCAGCGGCACACTGTGAACTGTCAGGAAGACTCGGGTCTAACTCATGGTCTAACTAACCTTATTTAACAGAAAATAAAATGGCAACAACAGGGCTTGGGAGCAGTGGTCGCACTCGCGTTAACCGAATACCCCCCGTCAGCGCGAGTGATTGATAAATTGTGCACTCGACGGATAATAATGGATTATGACGGAAAAGTTACGATCCTGTCCGTCAAAATGACTGACAACGAAAAAGTCTAAAGTCACCACTGCTTGGGAGAAAGAAACTATGTGATATTTGGGCCCTTTTTCGCTACAATGAGGCGGAGAAAAATAGCGAATGCATTGTTTTACCAGAAGGGAAGCAATGTGGCCATAACACTGGTAAAAACACCACAAACCTGACCAGATACTCTCTGCAAAGCTGCATTCTTAATCATTCAACCTGTGTTTTTCATCAAATAAGGACAAGATATAATCTTATTTATTTATATATGCTAAAATGACAAATTATTGGTTTTGGCTAGTTTGACTGAAATGTTCTATATAATCTGATGACTAAAAAAGACTCAACAGTTTTCATTGACAAAAAGTAGACTAAAATAATTAGTTTTCTTTGACTAAAATAAGACTAAAATGCTCAGACTTTTAGTCGACTAAAACTTGACTAAATAAAAAGAGGATGAAGGTGACTAAATATGACTAAAACTAAAAAGGAAATTTAACACAGGACTAAGACTAAAACTAAATAAAAAAATAGCTGACGAAATTAACACTACTGTGAAGGTGGTATGTGTATGTATGTCTTTGATTTGAGTGGGTAGAGAATTCTAGTTTTGTATTGCTATGACCGAGAATGATGACTGACCAAAAGTACTCTTCCTGAATGGGACTGATAGGTCGCCACGTGTGGAGCTTATAGTGGTCCGTCTGGTGTTGTTACGTTGAGTAACCAATGAGTTAAGAGGTGGAGGGGCTGTATTGTGCAGGATTTTGTAAACCAGAACGTTGTTCCTATACTTTATTAAATCTTCCCAACTCAGGATGTTATGCTTGTTGAGGATGGTACCCGTGATGGGAGCGGTTAGGTTTCTGGTCCAGTACTTTGAGGGTTTGTTTGTACAGGGTTGCTAGTGGCTTCAGTGTGGAGCTGTCAGTTTGCCCCAGCTTGTGAGACAGTATGTAAGATGTGACATGATCATGGCATTCATGTATAATTTGGCAGAATTCAATGTCATTGTGTTTCTTATGTATTTAAAATTTGCTAGGCTAAACTTAACTCTTTGGGTCACTTTTTTTACTTGTGTTTTGAATGTTAAATTAGAGTCAATAATGATTCCAAGGTACTTAACCTGAGGCACAATGTTAATATGTTCACCTGAGATGCTTATATTTGACACAATGTTGCATTTTCTTTTTGTGAAAAACATTCCAACTGTTTTGTTGACATTAAGCTGAAGACAGGAGCGGTGTAGCCAGCTAGTGATCAGCACTAAAGCTGAGGTCAGTTTATCAGCAGCCTTTTGCTTTGTGTTGGCATGCACATATATCACCGTGTCATCGGCATATAGCTGTGTTTCCACATCAGGACAGACAGATGGCAGGTCATTAATATATAGGGAAAAAATAAGTGGACCAAGTATTGAACCTTGTGGTACTCCGGTGCTTAAGTCTAGAGCTGGAGAGAGTCGATTATTGACGATAACATGCTGACCAGTGAGGTATGATTTGGACAGAAGGACCTTATGGTTGACTGTATCAAAGGCTTTGCGTAGATCCAGAAATACTGCACCAACAACACCTCCTTTGTCAACCATTGCTTTGACCTTTTCTATAAAAAAGCAGTTAGCTGTTTCGGTTGAATAATTTGCCCTGAAGCCAAACTGCATGGGAAGTTGAAATGGACTGTTGTTTAAGAAGGAGACAAGCTGTTCTGACACCCACTTTTCAGCCACCTTGGATACTACAGGTAAGATGCGAATTAGGCGGTAGTTGTTGATGTTCAGAGGGTCACCTGACTTGAAAATGGGTGTTACAATTGCAGTCTTCCATGCACTTGGGAATGTCCCATGTAATACAGATGAATTGATTATTTGGGTAAGAGGGCAGACTAAGTCATCTTGCAGTGATTTAAGCATTGTAGAATCCATAGCGTATGTGTCCTTAGCTGTCGAAGTTTTAAGAGAATTAATAATTGCTTTGGTTTTTAATTCCGATATGGGTTGAATGCAAAAGGACATCTTACTTTCGTCGACTTTGATAATATGTTCTGCTCTCAAAGGAAAGTTCTGTGCAATCTCATCTACAGAGTTGATAAAATATGTATTAAAAGTAGGGCTGTCAAGTTAACGCGTTAATAACGCGTTAACGCAAAAAAAAATTAACGCCACTAATTATTTTAACGCGATTAACGCATGTGTATTTTTTTTCCTCGGCCGCCCCGTAGTTTAAGAGCGCATCGAGTTTAAAATACCATCTACAAGCTGATGCTGACAGCCCCGCTCCTGCTGCCTGCTTGCAGCAGACCACACTTCCACGCTCACCGGCAGGTACCGACTGGCTGTTGGGAGGACCGGGAGGGTGTGTGTATGTGTGGCCCGAGCGAGCGAGAGAGAGACCTTACGTGCATTGTTGTTGTTAGCATCCGGTGCTAGCTAGCTGCGCTAACGGCTATAAGGAGCTGTTCAAATGAAAACAGAGGAGCGACATTTCGCCACAACTGCGCCGAGCACTTGACTTTATGCAGGAAGCCAGACAGTGGGACATTGTACGAAAAGTCAGCACACTCAGCACGGATAGTGTGCAACATGATTGCAGCGTCCAGGCAGCTCCCGTTCGAGCATATGCCTTGAGTTGCACATAGCACACACGCACGCACACACACACACACACACACACACACACACACACACACACACACACACACACACACACACACACACACACACACACACACACACACACACACACACACACACACACACACACACACACACACCATTTGTATTGTATTATTGTATGAGAGAGGTTCCAGATTGAATTGAGGCGAATATTTGTAATGTTCAGAGGTTGTTGTGTTTAATATTCAAGAGAATATTTGACATTGTTCAAATGATAATAAACATAAGCATAAAGCATATTTGTCCACTCATATGTTGATAAGAGTATTAAAAACTTGAAAAATATTCCTCTAAGGTACATTTAGAACAGATAAAAAATGTGCGATTCATTTGCGATTAATCGCGATTAACTATGGACAATCATGCGATTAAATATTTTAATCGACTGACAGCCCTAATTAAAAGCTATGGCAAGTTGTTCTGGGTCTTGCACTAGGTTACCATTCTCTTTTAGTTCTAGCTGCTTTTTTGGTCTGTGCTTGATTCCCAGTAAGTTTTTAATCTGTTCCCAAATTATTTTAGTGTTACCTTTTGCCTAATTAATTATTGTTATGAAGAAGTTGGCTTTGGCCTGTAGCAACTAGATTACTGCACTCTTACAGCAGCAACAGGAGAACTTCAGAGGCTTTGTTAAAATGATTATGGATTCCACTAACACGAGACTGGATGCCATTACAAGGGAGGTTCAGGAAATCAGGTCTAGCATTCAATTTACTCAAAAGGATGCAGATGACATGAAAACTCAAAATGTGAAACAGTCTGTACACTGTAAGTCTATGCAAGCTGACATCTTGAAAAATAGTGACGGTCTGTCAGCTGTCACTGACAAAATAGAATATGCAGAAGTATCGGCCGATATCGATGGGTGACTGATCGATCGGAGCATCCATAGTCATTAGTAGATGGCCCTTCAATCTCTTCTTGAAAGAGGCTCTGGACTCTATTTCAGCAAGGTAGTTTGGCAATGAGTTCCATTCCTTTATAGCTCTATAAGACAGAAGATTTGTCCAGGGTTTAGGTGCCAGTAGATGGCCTGATGTACACTGAACAAAAATATAAATGCAACACTTTTGTTTTTGCTCCCATTTTTCATGAGATGAACTCAAAGATCTAAAACATTTTCTATATACACAAAATAACCATTTCTCTCAAATATTGTTCACAAATCTGAAAAAATCTGTGATAGTGAGCACTTAATATCATATCAATATGCTGATTAGACAGCATGATTATTGCACAGGTGTGCCTTAGGCTGGTCACAATAAAAGGCCACTCTGAAACGTGCAGTTTTGCTTTATTGGGGGGGTCTGGGGGGGTCCGAAAACCAGTCAGTATCTGGTATGACCACCATTTGCCTCACGCAGTGCAACACATCTCCTTCGCATAGAGTTGATCAGGTTGTTGATTGTGGCCTGTGGAATGTTGGTCCACTCCTCTTCAATGGCTGTGCGAAGTTGCTGGATATTGGCAGGAACTGGAACACGCTGTCGTATACGCCAATCCAGAGCATCCCAAACATGCTCAATGGGTGACATGTCCGGTGAGTATGCTGGCCATGCAAGAACTGGGATGTTTTCAGCCTCCAGGAATTGTGTACAGATCCTTGCAACATGGGGCCGTGCATTATCATGCTGCAACATGAGGTGATGGTCGTGGATGAATGGCAAAACAATGGGCCTCAGGATCTCGTCACGGTATCTCTGTGCATTCACAATGCCATCAATAAAATGCACCTGTGTTCCTCGTCCATAACATACGCCTGCCCATACCATAACCCAACCACCACCATGGGCCACTCGATTCACAAAATTGACATCAGAAAACCGCTCACCCACACGACGCCACACACGCTGTCTGCCATCTGCCCTGAACAGTGAAAACCGGGATTCATCCGTGAAGAGAACACTTCTCCAACATGCCAGACGCCATCGAATGTGAGCATTTGCCCACTCAAGTCGGTTACGACGACGAACCGGAGTCAGGTCGAGACCCCGATGAGGACGACGAGCATGCAGATGAGCTTCCCTGAGACGGTTTCTGACAGTTTGTGCAGAAATTCTTTGGTTATGCAAACCGATTGTTGCAGCAGCTGTCCGAGTGGCTGGTCTCAGACGATCTTGGAGGTGAACATGCTGGATGTGGAGGTCCTGGGCTGGTGCGGTTACACGTGGTCTGCGGTTGTGAGGCCGGTTGGATGTACTGCCAAATTCTCTGAAACGGCTTATGGTAGAGAAATGAACATTCAATTCACGGGCAACAGCTCTGGTGGACATTCCTGCTGTCAGCATGCCAATTGCACGCTCCCTCAAAACTTGCGACATCTATGGCATTGTGCTGTGTGATAAAACTGAACATTTTAGAGTGGCCTTTTATTGTGGCCAGCCTAAGGCACACCTGTGCAATAATCATGCTGTCTAATCAGCATCTTGATATGCCACACCTGTGAGGTGGGATGGATTATCTCAGCAAAGGAGAAGTGCTCACTATCACAGATCTTTTCAGATTTGTGAACAATATTTGAGAGAAATGGTTATTTTGTGTATATAGAAAATGTTTTAGATCTTTGAGTTCATCTCATGAAAAATGGGAGCAAAAACAAAAGTGTTGCATTTATATTTTTGTTCAGTGTACATCAGGCCATCTACTGGCACCTAAACCCTGGACAAATCTTCTGTCTTATAGAGCTATAAAGGAATGGAACTCATTGCCAAACTACCTTGCTGAAATAGAGTCCAGAGCCTCTTTCAAGAAGAGATTGAAGGGCCATCTACTAATGACTAGGGATGCTCCGATCGATCAGTCACCCATCGATATCGGCCGATACTCACTCTCTACCGATCGATCGGTGCTCTCTAAACATGCCGATCGCGAGAGCCGATCGCGAGAGCCGATCTTATGACGTAAAATACATGACACTTTTCTCTGTGTGCGGCAAAACAAGCTCGCCAAAATGGCTTCACCGGTCTGGCAGTATTTTAAGGTGTCCGAAAAAGACAATAAAATAGCGGTATGCAACGTGTGTGAAGCAGAAATCCTGCAGCTCCGCCCGCCGGACAGGTAAGCGGGACGAAACACACAAGACCTAACACACTTAGCTATTTTATCTACCTCTGGAACAAGCTAAACTAGTTATTATAAATATATTTATTCTTCACTGTCGGGTCACTTATTACTAGATCAGTGAGCTGCATGAGATACTGACAGGCTGTCAGGAGAGAGAGAGAGGGGGAGAGAGGGGGGAGATAGAGAGGGAGAGAGAAAAAGAGAGCGCTTCCGCTCATTTCTCCCGTGTTATTATCCAAAGTGAATGTAAACTTGAATAATGTACATCATTTGAATGTAATAATTAAGTTGATTGTTGTTTGTGGAAGCTCCAGTGAATGAGCCCCATTAACTGAGTTTAAACATCACTTTAAATGGAAGATTTAAAGTGATGTTTAAATCTTCCATTTAGGCCCCGCCCACTCGATCGGATCGGCGATCGGTATCGGCCGATACTGATTCCGGCGATCGGCCCTGAAATTGGCGATCGGAGCATCCCTACTAATGACCATGTACCCTTGTGAGCTGTGAACCCTAATTTAATTTGATCTCATTGTTTTAATTGTCGGACCCCAGGAAGAGTAGCTTTTGTCAAGAGCAAAAGCTAATGTGGATCCTTAATAAACATAAACATAAAGCATGCCCACATTTTATTAATGACGTCAAGACCTCAGCAAATTTGGATCAGGTCCGTTGTACCCCCTTTTTTTTAGATGTGGGTAAGGAGGAAAAGAGAGAGGGTTGTATTCTCTGACACTTTGTGAGTCTCGTTACACACCGACACATATTTATGTATAGAAGACATCAAAAATTACTTAAAATATAGTACCTTATATTTCATATTTTTTCCCTTTAGACCCTTGCGGTTTATTCTTAAAAATCCTTACCCTTACCCATCCCCCATTTTCCCTCTGCTGGTCTATGGCCTTGTAGAGGGTAACGGGGTACAGAGTCGCTGAGATAAGCGGGGGAGTGCATCTGACGAAGAGATAGGTTGTTGTGCTCCCTATCGCTGTTTCTTATCCTATATCTAATAGAACTGCTCGGGTCTTGATAGATTGAGTGGGGAAGTTCATGAGATCTTTCTAGAGGGTTATCAAGAATAACTTTTATCCAATGACCTTTTCCCTCTCTGTCTGTGTCTGTGTATTCTCTTGTTCCGATTTTGTATCTATATCTACGCCAGGAACCGGAGTCGAGGCTGATCCTCTTGCTGTAGTCCTGTGTCTTGGATCCTCTATCCTGAGTTCTGGATTAAGTCGTGGACTTCGGGTCGTGGCTGAACCTGTCTCTGCGGTCCTGCCTTGGGTCTCGTCATGCTGCTTCCCTGATGGCTTCCACAGGATTGTAGCTGACATCCTCGTGGATTCATCTTCTTATTACAGACACATGCATTTCCTAACATTCGGTCTATATGCTGTAAAATGTATTATCTCTTCGATTTACACACGGCATCTATTGCACGTCTGTCCGTCCTGGGAGAGGGATCCGTCCTCTGTTGCTCTCCCTGAGGTTTCTCCCATTGTTTCCCCTTAAACTGTGGGTTTTCTCTGGAAGTTTTTCCTTGTACGATGTGAGGGTCTAAGGATAGAGGGTGTTGTTTTTCTCATACTGATATTCTGAACAATCTGTGTTATTGTATTTGCTTTAAAGTGTCTCTACTGTAGGCTATTTTTATTATATGTACAGCACTTTGGCTCGACCAAACATCGTTTAAAAATGTGCTATATAAATAAAACTTGATTTGATTTGATTTGAAAAGTGAATTTTGCATAATAGATGACCTTTTATACTAATTCTGTCATTTAAAATGAAATAAAAAATATATAGTAAAGAAAAAGGTTCTGGTTTAAGCGTCATTTTGATGTACAGGTTTTGACTTACAACATGTAAGAGGAAAAATATGCATTTAAAAAAAATAATGTATGTGACCTGTCCCTTTTAAGGTTTGCTTGCCGGGTCCAACACTAAAAATAACTTCACATATGTGACAGGAACGATGACCTTCAGCTAGATGGAGGACCATTCTGCTCTACTGCTAGCAGATGGGACACCAGGCTAAATAGAGTGCACACACACTATCAACAGACAATAATGAAGAAGCAGTAATATAATAATGTATGTCCATAATTCGCTAATGACGACTCAGTGCCAGGGTATTCTGATACAGGCCTGCATGCCCACACTTTGAGGCCGAGGGATTGTAAATGTCAGTGGCCTGTCACTCAGACTCAGTCCCACATGGGCAGCGACATGGAGCACGCCTAAAAGGGGGGAGGCGGGGGCAATGGAAGGACAGACATTAGCTTCCTGTTATGAAGAACTCAGTGTCCAACTGTCAATCTCTGGATATGTTCGGCACACTACTTTACCACATTATACATTTCCAAAATTATTTTCAGCGCCTGATTATCCCCCTATTCACTGCTGGATGCTGCTGATTGGTTCCCCCCACTGAATAACATTTTATGGTCTTCCGATTGGTTGTGGTTCAAATTGCTTTTCCCCGATTTCAGTGGGGTTAAGTAGAAACGGAAAATGAAATGTATCAGAATCAGGGATGAGATCTTTCATCCAATCACTGCAGAAATCAAAATATAAACCTTTGAAAATACATCCTGAGATTTAGGGGCTAGTTTTGAGAACAAAAAATAAAAACGTTTTTTTTATCTCCTCTGAGGATTCATTTCCTTTCTGTTAATATTCATCAGTATGAATCACAACTTTTATATCATCACCTTTATTTGATTATCTGGTGAAGTCACTATGCAATGAATTTAAAATGATCTGACACATTTTGCTGTGCAGGATGTGAGAGATTTTCTCCAGAATCCAAACATTTTAACCACCAAAGGGAGTTTAATATGTCAAATGTCAATCATGCAGGACACTGATATGCATACGGTCTATAAGAGCCATCTGCAATGTTGTATTCCAGTAAACTGTGCCATTATCACTGAGTCTGCACATGCCAAGACTTGATGACACAAATGTCCACTAGGCTTTTTTGTTAGTTCAAATAAATCCCACTTTGGAGAGGAACATGTTCCTCTGGACTTAGCTTCCACTGTGCAATATCCTGAGGTTTAAATGAAGTGACTCTAACACACCAATGACTTCCATCTGCTCAGTGAGTTATGCTTGTAAAGTCTGCAATTAGATGTGTAGTTAATTCCTGCTATCTATCCAGTTATAGCTTGTGAGTTTGGTGGCAAAGACCAGCAAGCTGTCAAGCGCTGGCACCAAGTGGAGAACATGTTATCTCCAAGCGCAATGACTCGTGCAGTGACGGCGAAAAATAATTTATTAAGTATCGACTGCTAGAGTCACCAGGCTGTATGTTTCTGCACTTATTTAAAACTTGTTCATTTTCTTCAGGATTAAAGGCCTAAGCTTTCGTAAAGGACGGATTGAAAATGTTTGCAGTTCTTCGAAATTGCCTAAATAATTACTAACAGCCTCTTCATGTATATCTCTGGGATGTGGACAAGCTCCTGGGTAGAATGTGATGTCCATGAAGTGGAACTGGACAGCTTGGCAGCGGGTCAGAAAAGCAACATGACCTCCTGGTTGGAAGTGGGATCTGGAGATTCAAGGATCATTAGAAATAGACATGAATGCAGCTTCATAGAAAATATGGAACAGTACAATCATTTAGCAACTCATTCAAAACATCTGCTGCAATAGGAATGTGTTTCCTGGCACAATAATTCCCATTGACTACCTTTTCTTCCAGAGGACTAAAAGGCTATTTAGCAATCTATCACTCCATTGTTCAGTGCAGCATCAGCAGCCTCCTCCCCCCCCCCCCCCCCCCCCCCCCCATGTCAATCCTCCCATCTGTTTGGCTGCAAATTGATATGGACAATAAAGTTGCAATTTTGCAATGTAGATGAGAAAAGAGATCCAAGAGATGCAAAATAATGTTGCAATAAAACTGCTTTGACAAAAACCGCTTTGACATGGGGCCATTTGGGCTGGAAAAAATGAAGCATTTTAGTTTACAGGGACATAAATGTGAATCACAAATTTGTTGTGTGGGGTGGTAGAGAGAGAGAGAGAGACATAGAGAGAGACATAGAGAGAGAGAGAGAGAGAGAGGAGAAGAGAGAGAGAGAGAGAGAGAGAGGAGAGAGAGAGAGAGAGAGAGAGAGAGAGAGAGAGAGAAGAGAGAGAGCAGAGAGAGAGAGAGCGTACTCTCTCTCTCTATCTCTCTCTCTCTACGCTCTCTCTCCTCTCTCCTCTCTCTCTCTCTCTCTCTCTCTCTCTCTCTCTCTCTCTCTCTCTCTCTCTCTCTCTCTCTCTCTCTCTCTCAGCACCACTCTCCATCACTCAGAAGCTGAAAGAGAGTTAGGGGAAACAGTAGGAGGATTATAATATTTAAACAGGTGGGTAGGTGTAGATCCACATCTGAGAGATATTTGGTTTAAAGCTGCAAATCTCAGTGAAGCAATCACTAACAATCACAAATCTGAGTGTATGCAAGTGCTTACATTGTATATTAGACCTTTTTATGCAGTGAAAAAAAGCTTACATCGAAAAAAGTTATTTCTTTAGGGTCTAGAGGTTTAGAGGTCATCATAAATATGTGGAAGTTTCTTTTTTTTGGTAACACTTTACACTATGACGCCCATGTTTAGTGCACTGTTACATGTTATAATGACTTTAATATATATATATATATATATATATAAAATGTTTCCACTATACTTTAAGCAAAAAAAGACTAGTTAATGTGTCTTAAACCAGCATTTAATGTATCATATTTGCCTATACCTCAGGATAATGCATTATTAGAAAATACCTTATTCTTTCAATAATACATGACTTATTATTAAGTATTATAGAAAGCTCAATAATATGTTATATAGTATAGTATTTGTGGTTTCTTTTTACAGTGCTATAATCAGACTATTGCATTCAACCAATTCACCTCTACAGTAGCAAGATAGCAAAGATGGAGAGAAAGAACATGAAAATAAGAGATGGATAGATAGGTGCTTTATTGATCCCTAACTGGGAAATTATTTAAATAGATAGGTCAGGGAAGATAGGAGCTCATAAAAAGTGTTACTCCGCATCTTGTGTCTACATCTTAAAAGCATTCTGAAAGACACCCGAAATGAAATCGCAGTGAGGGGGCAAGTGCTTGGAGGCAGTTGTGAAGCAGGTAAATGATCTTTCAGACACTTTCCCACTGAGAGAGGCCTGGAGGAAGGACCATTTACGCCCCTTTCAAATCCCTCAGATGTAGTGGACCACTGTAGAGTAAGTCTTCACTTGCCCCTCAGATGCACGCACGGATAGTGCGCAATATGATTACTGCGTCCAGGCAGCTCCCGTTCGAGCATATGCCTTGAGTTGCACATAGCACACACGCACACACACACACACACACCCCCACACACACACACACACACACACACACACACATCAGCGACAGGCACAACTCCCCTTTGGCAGAGGCACTGAGCACTGAACAGCTCTGAGCACAGCAGGAGGCGTCGGCCACCTGCACACCGAGGAGAGGAGATACAGAGACAAATCCTACACTGAAATTGGTGATAGGCATTTCAACATTTCCTTTTTCCACTCCAAGTATTACAGAGAATTGTTTAAGGTTCAAACTGCATTTAAGTATGAAGAGTGGCCTAAAACTAAATAAATTAAAGATTCCCCCTTTGCTGCATGTGCTAAAGCTGATTCACTTTTATGGTACATGAAGAGAAAAATATGCTTTTGTTGTTTCCCCGGGCTCGGGAAAGACCTATGCAAAATGTAAACAATGTTTGAGCCTGCCTTTTGAGCCTTGTTACAATGGCCAACTACCATGCAGTGTTCATTAGAGTGGAAATGATATGTGCAAACGAAGAAAGGCTCCCCGGCAGCGCACTGCAGCGTTTCTACTTCTTAGAATTGCAAATGAACGCCGCCTCCTCACCTGGTCCCTGCAGGCGGGGTCCCGGGGCCTCCAATCATGCCTTTATTGACAGCAGGCATCCATCCAGCAGGATTCTGGCAGTGCTAATAGCAGAAGACGATGCTTGATTAACACAACCCCCCCACACACACACTTTTTACAGCCTGCCAGTGTGGCCTTCAACCAAGGTCAAAATGTGGAAATGCTTGGCGAATAGATCAGTTTATGCGGGAAAACATTTTTAACACGTATTGATTTAGTAGTCAGTTCTGACTCTGTTTGGCTGCTCTCCATCTGCAATGTAATTGGTGCACCTTTGTCCGTACTGGGAGAATAATCTTGTTGGAGGACACAAGTAGTGCCATGAATATATCAGGAAAAGTACACAATTTCACACACATTTAAGATTAGATGTGAAAGATAGGAGGAAATATAATACCTTGGTGTTCCACTTGATAAGCAAACTGTAGAGTAATGTTAAGGTTGTAGAAAGAGAGATTTCCAAGTCTTTTTTGATTATAAAGCAGGTCTAAATGCTGCATAAAAACTGGTCAAACTTCAAAATGCTTAATCCGTGGAGAAATTACACAGTGAGTCCCTTACTATATTGACACTGTGAATAGAGTGCCACAGTGATGCGTCCTAAAACCCGGAAGTAAGCTGCGCATGGGTTCCTTCGACAAAAATGATTCTTAATTTTTTTATCATAAATCTATCGATCATAAATCTATCAATTCGTTTTATGATTCGAAAATTATAAAAGTAGGGTAGACATGTGGAGATTATCCGACTGAACAAAACGTGATCCGTCTCTTAAATGTGTGTCAACCACAGACCTTATTTCGAGCTATTTTCCAAAATCCTATGGAGAAATTGCATTGATTTTTTGTCGAAAAATGCGCAGCTTACTTCTGGGTTTTAGGACGCGTCACTGTGGCACTCTTTAGTGTAACAGAAAACAGGAAACACTGACCAATCAGCAGACCACAAGAGACAGGCGCTAAAAATAAGCATTTCAACCATACATTATCTAAAAAAAAACAAGTATGATGAATACAAGTATATTCAGATTGACAGTGTAAGAAAAAGAATGTGCTTTTGTAACATTAAAGCCTGTAGGCATGATCTAGTAGCAGCTCAAAATCAGAGCATGAACCTGAAAATGACCATGATGTGTGCTCTTTAAATAAACTGTTGACTATGCATCATCGAAAGCTGCGATTGCAATTTGCAGCCAACTGAATACTTTCCGTCTCAATTTTGCAAAACTGTGCTAACATCGTGGTATCTTTCAGGACCTTTGACTCTCTCAGACACTATCTTTACAGCTACACTATTTAAGAGCAACAAAACTCAGTCAGCAGCTGGTGATAGTGCAATTGTTCCAGGTGATTATCCACCCCTGAAAGCAGTGGCGGTTCTAGACCAATTTGACTGGGAGGGCCAGGCTGGGGCCAGTTATTTTCTGAGGAACGAAAAAGACAAAGACAGTATGAAGTAATTGCGCATACACCTAAGAAAACAATGCAATACAGTTATTGGTATTTGTTTCATTACACATTATTATATGCTTACCTTTGTGTGCTGTTTGGGTCTGTGGGACCCGTTTTCGGTGTTTACTAAAAGAAAATGTATGCAATTTAATTATTTGAACCTGCTTTATTTGGGGGTGGACCTAACATTCTCTAGGGGGGTCCGGGTTGAAGTTAAATGCATCAATCTGGTGCACTTTGAGCACAAAATGAATTGATGGATACAGCTCTCAACACTCAGATGAAAGAGAGCTGTATACTTTTCAAGAATCAAAAAATCTTTAGAATATGATCACAACCCATAACAAATCATTTAAACTAGTTTATTCTTATCTTATGTTACCTATAGTTAGTATTCTTTCTTTTTATTTATGCATATTTTACTAATCACTCCCCTTTCAAATAGTTTTTTTTTTTGTACTGTCCTATAGTACACATTGGAATGACTTCTTGATTTTTTACAACACATTAAATAGATAAAGGTGTGCTCTCTCTAGCTCTCTCTCTCTGTCTCGCTCGTTCACAGAGGCTGTGTGCTCTTCCGTTGCGATGACGGCTTGCGTTAAAAAAAAAAACATATTTGTAAAGTGGGGGCTATTGAGGGCTTGCGAGATACCGGTAGCTCGTGATCGACCAGGCCCCTGCTCTAATGGGTCCGACTAGAATGACAAATATCGTTACTTCCGCCTATTCCGTCAGCCAAGAAATAGTTTAATCATAAACCTTTTATTTTTAGGGGGGCCACAGGGGGGTCCAAAGTCAGTGTTATGGGGGCACTGGCCCCCCCATGACCCCCCTAGAACCGCCCCTGCCTGAAAGACCACACACCTTCCCTCGCAGACTGAAAACCCACCTGTTTCAACTGCACAATGGCCATTCAGCCTAACAAGAAAAACATTATAATAGAATGTTGTTGTATTTATAAGCTTTAGCTCATTTGAAACTAATGCACCGGCACTTACTGTACAGTACAATGGATTAGATTATTTGAAGCTAATTTAGCCTACCTGCAGGGTTCTCGCTGTTCTGAGTTTATATCTTGATATTGCACTTATTGTATGTCACTTTGGATAAAAGACAGCTAAATTAAATGTATTTGAATGTAAAACACAAATAAAATGATAGTTAAATATTAAATATTATTTCTGCTTATAGTTTCCCCTAAATAATACACACTGGTGATCCATTTGGCTGCATAGGGCCTGCATGTCCATGTCGGCGCGACTTCCAGTGCAGCAAACGTCTGCGGCCAAAGCGCTAAATAACAGGGGGGATGGCACGGTAAACACAGACTTGCTTGGCTTTGTCGAGCTAATGACTTCCTGCTCCAGTGGCTTGTGAAACAGTGTTAGAGCCAAAATAAGTAAAAATCGGAGGCAGAATTTAATCTGTCACTCAATGGAAAGCCTTTGAGCAGAAACATACAGCCACCCAGAGGCTGCACACAAGTGAGGGGAAATTACAGCGAAGCTCCCAGGCACTGAGTGAGGTGCCAGCACAGGTCGTGTTGTGTATAGGACTGAGGATTACAGATTGGTTGGATAAACAAGGGATTCTTTAAAGCAAAACACACCGAGTGTGAAAGTCAACCAAGGTGGTAATCTAAAACCATCAATTATTTGAGGCTAGGTAAACTCCAGCTATGTAGAATACAGATTGTTGTGGGGAGGAAGGATGTGATTGCTCCTGTTTTTTTTTTATCTTCCTTCATTCGCCTCAAACTCAGTTTTGAACTGTGTAGTTGTGCTCATTTTTTGACAACCCATGTTGCAAGGAAGTGCAAGCTATTATTCTCCAACAGCTCAGAATTAATAATTTCAATGAATTGTTTGTTGCCTCTAGTCTCATGGGAGAAGTGGATGGGTATGATGAGAAGTTACTCTGGAGTAGATGAGCTAAAAGTAATCAAACATATCAATGGCTTGTTCTAACCTCCTTTTCTCCAACTGTTTTCTGGCTGTGCTGCATTTGAAACAAAAATTGCATCCAAATTGTACCTATGCAATTATAGCAAGCCAACATTGATTCTGTAAACAAACAGCTGAATTTATTTACGGAAAATCTCCAAAAAGCACTCATTCCACAAATGATCTGTTCAATGATAAAAACAGACAAGCCTTTTCAAGAGATATCATTTATAAACTTTTGAAAAATTATGTCTAATGCCAAAAACTCCAACCGAGAGGCAATACAACTTAAAAATAAAAATCTAATAAAAGTCTATTCTGAACCACTGACATCAAAGTTCCTGAACATTAATATGCATGGGTGAAAAAAGGGAAAAAATAAGACATGAAATGCAGATTAGCCTTTTTCTGAGAAGATATGCAAATATCAAGCCAGACACTTGAGCATTTTCTTTGCACTCGAGCAGACAGTCCACATGCACATACTGCACATGCTGTTTTATTCATATCCACCTACACGTAATTTAAACAAAATTATCTGCGGTTTTCATTACAATTCTGTAAGGCCAAATATAGAAATAACCAGCGAGTTTCACGAGTGTACAATCAGCAACATATAAGGGTGTTCTTAAAGCAGACTGGCTTTAATTTAAGGGTATTCTTGGCATAATTATTTGATAGTTTGACATGTAAACCCTCCCGTAACACAACCTGGGAATAACACAATATCATCATACAACTGCTGCTCAATGACATGTGCTCATTGGTAGTCATGGATCAATCCCAAGTGTTTTCTTACAGGCAAAATATCACCGGTTTAATGAACACAGTCTTTGGCACCTTCAATTTGGAGGACTCTATTGTGCTGAATAGGATGTCATTATTTTACGGTTTGATAAATTGATATGGCCAAAAGATCCCTTGATTCTAGACAACCTGGGAACATAAATATGCATAAATATTTGAACATTTGACATGATACTGGTATATTATTCTGCAGGATTCAACATTAAAACAAGATTTAATTAAAATTATGATATAAAGCAGAAATCCAGTGTTTATGCATCTTTAGAAAATGCTCTACAGAAAGCTACTTTGTAATAGCAAACAAACATATTCCCTTTAATCCTATAATAATACACAAGTCGACAAAAGTATTAGAGATTGAACTCCACAAGAAGATAAGAGAAAACCAGGGATATATCCTTATCCTAAGGAAATACAAAATATCTTAATTCACTTGAATATTACATTCACATAAAGGCTTCAATTCCTCATATAATAATGTATATATCGCTATAAAATGATTTCTAGATCACTTTTCTTTAAATCCATGCCTCAACTCAGCATTTCAAACATATATATCACATCTAACAGCTTAGTTCAAATACAAATGTGTTTTCCACGTTCATGTCAGTAATCATGACCTAGCATCACTTTGTTTAAATGATGCATATCTGAACTTGGAACAAGAGCCACATGTTAACTTACAGCGAGATAATTAATGAAAATGGGTTAATACCTCCCAACGCGCTAGTCCACATTAACAGGGAAGAGATAAGAACTTCGTCTTAATAGCCGGTCAGAGCTTCTTGGAGAAATGTAGCTTATCTAAATCCTCTTGGCAGGGCGATGTGGAGAGTCAGAGGAGTGCTCAAATTTGCCTGAAAAGCAGCTATTATAAATCAAGCAGCATCATGTGATACCATCTTCCTTAACTTCTTTAATATGTTTTGTTAAAATAAAACAGAGAAAGCACATATTAAACATGGACGCCTCTTATCTGTCCATGCCGCTGGAAGCCTCTCTTTCTGGCTGAGAAGTGGTGAATAAATTGGGGGGAAATAATCCCTTCTGCGTCTGCGTCATGAGGTGACCTGAGTCTGGGTTACGATGTGCTGTCTGCCAATGTGCCTCCTCCGTCGCTCTGCCTCAGCGACTGCTTGCTGTCCGCCTCATCCTCTTCATCAGATCTGCCGAGGCTCAGGTGTCTGCGGCACACAGGAGGACTATAGGGGTCAACACACACAGAAACACAGGATTAAACTCTCCCCCCAGGCGGTAAACAACACATCTCCTGAGGCGTGCACATTCTTGCAAGTTTTTTAATATATCGGAAAAACACATCTGATATAATTGTGGTCCAAAGTCCTAGATGAGACACTATTATTCGGATTAACACACATAAGTCATCACAAGAAATGTCTTCACAAAAACAACACAGAAAGCATGCATATTTGACATATGAGTAATAAGTATGTGCAGTTAAAATGGGAAATGTCAGGAATCAAGGCAAGTTTATTTATATGGGACATTTCAACACAAGGGAATTCAAAGTGCTTTACAAAAAATATGAAAGGGGCCCTATTATGCACTTTGGGGTTTTCCCTTTCCTGTAGTGTGTAATATAGGTTTTTGTCTGCAAAGGCTAAAATCCCAAACACACCCCCCCCAAATCAAAATAATTCAAATTAAAACAAACTAAAATAGAACAGTTATAAAATAAAGTGCAGTGTAAGGTATCAAAAGTGTGTTGATTGAAATGAAAGCAGCAGCTAAATGAAAGCTCTTCTGCTGCTGCATCAATAAACTCAACAACTGAGATTAATCCTGTAGTATGTGTTCAACGTCGCATACTCATTAAAGGTCATTTGGAACCAGGGCTTTACATCCTTAGATTATGTTGTCATGACAACACACGGTATGCCAAGCATTCAATCTATTACTTGAATACCAACATTGGAGATTGCATTTATCCACAATGCCATGGCCCCTGCCATTTACTCAGAGGAAAATAACAACATGTCCTTGTCAGCACTATGACACCCACAAAGGGCAACCGGTAATACCTTTCTACTATTGGAAAACACCTACAGTATGTAGCTTGAAGTATTTGATATTTGGAAAAAGACTTAAGTTCGGGCAAAGAAGTGGACTTTGTGAAGATAAGCATGACGTAGTCATGACATAGTCAGACATTAGAACAAAGGCAATGGATTTACTAACAGGTCTGTTTTTGTACAATGAAAGTGACACTTTGTTTATAGGAGATGTTTTATCAGTATTTGGGAATTACCTGATGTTGCCTTGAAACTAGGGCCACATATTTGCCAGTCAGGAGGCACAGGGGCTGGGTCTGAGCCAGGGTCAGCTTAACCTGGTTTGCAGTGCATTTCATTTCAACCTGTGGCCTCTCTGAGATACATTGGCATTGAGCATGTTAGATATCAGAGAACATGAGGTTATTTAAGCAGCCGAGTATAAGAGTAAAACCCAAAAGGTCTGAATCAAGGGTATGAGATCAAAACATTTTCTGTAAAATAATGAATAAATAACAATGGTTGTATCATGATGGCTCTTCCTACATACCTGTATACAGCACACTTTGTTTTCAAGCGTAAAAGGAAGGATGTTTCAATCCATACTGTTTCTTTATAGCAGATAAATATGTGTATGTTGTGCTTAGTTTACATGCATGGAGTCCAACGAGGTGTTTCAGGCAGTGGGGGAGTGTGTGGAGAAATTCCCTCTGGAAGTAACTTTGGGAATTTAGCCTTACAGACCATTTACAGAAAAAGGGAAACCCGAAAAAGAACAAGAGGGCCCCTCTCAAGTGTTACTGTTTTGTATGTACTTTTTCTAAGTGCTCAATTGAATTCTATATTGTTTGTGGGTGTTCAAGCATAAGTCATTTGGATGAACTGACCATATTGATGCTGTTAGCCGTGCATTTACTTGATAATGAATCAATTTGTATCGCCTGTATCATCTTCAGTCCACTCAAACTGTCTTTATTCACCCTGCAGTGATTCAAGAGCTAGAGAGCCAGTGTTTCACTTAAGAGGCAAACAAGTTCAAGGACCATTTTAAACAAATCAAGCCTCCTGTCTTGCATTTTGCAAGTGTCAGTGAATCACAGTAGACAGGCTTTTGAAGCTTGGAGCTAAACTTAGCGTCTTAATTACGATGCAAAGTATTAACATCAAGCCATATCAGCAGTCATGTCACAACTCTTTCAACTCAATGTTAAAGCAAAGATTGGTATTATTTCGTTTTTTTCTAATTGCCAACATCTGTTTGTGCTTAAAGACGCAGCAAAACAACTCTCTCTCAATCCTATTTGCTTTTAACACAACGTCAGGGAAAACACGGCAATCCATCTTTGCAAAGAGGAGAGAGCAACGTAACAATTATTTACAGCACTAGTACGGCCGATGAAACGTATTTCACTGCACCGCTTCTTAAGCATAAATAAGTGCTGAGGCAACAAAGAGAAAAGTCATGCATTGCAGTGACGATGGGCAAGAAACCTTGCGTCAAATGTACGCTGCAAAGAAAATATGTGTTGTATTTTATTGCTTAGAGCACTAAAACAACATGTAATTGCGAATTCTGAAATGTTCCAGATTCAGTGTAAGTTCACATACATTTTCCCAGTTGGGAACTCATTTTTTTGATTATCCAGACACTGCATGTATCCGCGCTGTGATTCAAAAATGCTCAAAAATGTAATGGGTTCTTCTTTCGTCCATTCTACACCCTTTCACCAAGATTTATTTAATTGGGCTAGTAGTGTTTGAATAATCAAGCTGACAGACTAACAAACAAACCAAGCTAAAAACATAACCTCCCTGGCAGAGGTAATAAAACAGAAGTGACTGGAGTTTGCAGTGGTGCAAACTAAAGAGATAACTACAGTATACTGCAGTAAATTGGCAATTTGTTTCGATGTGAATGGATGTTGGCAGGAGCATAAGCACAACAAAAATCAGTGGCATGCACTAATTGGCCATGTGACTTTTGAAAAACGCAGCCAAGGCTCATTTAGTAGTCAGCATTAGTGTATCAGAGTATTACATACAAAACATTTTCACACGGCAAACCAAGTTAGTTTATTCTGCGAAAGATCTTGAATCAGTTTCAGGAACGCTAGGCTCCAGGGGTTATTGTCACACCGTGCATCACCTTTTGGTGTTGGTATCAGTCACTGTCAGGCTTGTAGCGGTACTTCATCATCAAGTTATCCATCTTCTTCTGCTTTTTCTTGGTTTCCTTCTTGCTAGATGTCCCACGGCCTGCAGGCTCTTGCTCATCATCGTCAGATGGTTGTTTCGGGGCCCTTTTAACACTGCTAGAGCTGCGATAGGAGACGGTGGAGTCGGAGGAAGAGGACTCGGATGTCTTTGAGGAAGAAGAGGAATCCTCCGATTTGCTTTGCTTCTTCTTAGATTTCTTCTTGGACTTCTTGCCCTTCTTCCCCCTCGAGCTCTTTTTGCTGTGGCGATCATCAGAGGAGGAAGAGGAAGAGTCGTCGGACAGAGAGACTTTGCTTTTTTTATCTTTCCGACTGCGGGAGCTGCTGGTGCTCATGGTGCTGGATGACCGATTGCTGTAGTCCAGAGCGGAGCCCGACGCTGAGCGAAGCAGGCTGGAGCTTCGCCCCTCGTCTTCTCCCTTCTTCCTACCTTCCTCGCCTGCCGGCCCCTTGTTCTGGTCTTCTTCCTCCTCGCTCGACTCTTCAAGCTTGCTGCGCTTGAACTTAATGGGTTTGAAGCTCAGCACCTCATTGATTGCAGCTTCCAATTCAGGGTCCAAGTAGTTTCGGTGGGTGACAGACTTTATTTCAGGTGAATCTGGAAGATTTGTTTCTGAGGAACGTGATTGGCCAGGGTTAGAAAAGCTGCGACTGAGGGAGCGGGGACTGAAGGATGAAGTTCCTCCTTCAGTATAAGCAACACTACGGCCATCATCATCGTCGTCGTCACTGTGTGCTGTATGCAAGCCAAATTCGCTGAGACCACAGCTGCGGGCAACGGACAGGCGTGAGCTACTGCGTCTATCGTCCTTCCAAGAGCTGCTGCGATGTAACCCCCTAGGGCTGGATCGGCTCACGCTGCTGATAGTTGACTTGTTGTCATCGTCCATGTCTACAATGCCCCTCCTGGTGGACATCCTGCTGGGAGCCACAGAGGACACTATGGATTCCTTATCAAATTCCGGGCTACTGCGGGAGGCCCAACGTGACTCCAGACCCTTCCTTGCTCGGCTGGTCGCTTCAGAATAAGCCATGGAGATGACGGAGCTTTTGTCGTTAAAGTCGTCATGGCTCTTCTTCCAATCCTCCTGGGGCACTCCAGACTTCCCCTTGGCTTTACGAATGGAGGCCTGGTCTGGTGCGTCAGGCTGTTCTTTGAGAGTGCTAAACAAGAAGCTTTCATCGCCTGTACCCCCTATGGAGTCTTTCAGGTTGGAACGCTTCCTGTAGCTCAAGGAACTCATGACAGACACTGATCTGTTTGGCTCTACCTCTTTTGCGTCTTTATTTCCATCAAACGTCTTTTCCTTACCTTCTTTCATCTCCTTAGTATCTGCATTTGCTGCATATCTGGAAGGTTGTGTCATAAAATTGACAGCAAGAAACCCAACAGAAGAAAACAAATCAGTGGCCAGTTGCATGGAAGACCTTGAGTCATTTTAAGGTGAAAAACAAGTGAAACCTGAAAAAACAAGAATTGAAACTGAAAACATAATGGTTTTGAATCTGAAAACGTAAAATCTGCAACTGAAAAAAATAAGGATTCAAATATCAAAATATGTATAAAAGTGAAATATTAAAATAAATATTTTATTCCAAAAAATTGCAGAACTGAATCAAAATAATATTTAACCTGCAAAATGATTCCAAATAATTATTTTTCAAAGTTCAGGATACAAACTTGAACTTTCAAATAAATTGTATTTTTTTTTAATGATCAAAACTTATGACCCTGATATAGCTCCATACTATGTGCCTTCTTTATTGCACTTCTCTAGGTATATAATAATTCCTTCCTCTGAACAATCTTTTTCTTCCTTCTCTCAACTTTGTAAGAAAATAACAGGTATAACAATCTCAAGTGCAAGCAAACTGTCTCCATGGAATCAGAAACATTGAAATGGTAATTCCTTAATGGTATTCCTTCACTCATGAAACCTTGAGGGTTCATGTACTGTACAACACCCTTACGTTTTCCCTAAGTTAAGTAGAAAGAGTAGAAAGAGAAAACGTAAGGTGTTTTGTGCAAATGGCCACATTCTAAATTGTTTTGATCTTCCATACGCATCATGCTTTATGTGGCAACTGAGATTTTTGCTACCTTGACAGAATATTAGATTTGTCATTTTCATTTTGTCCTTGGGACCTGTCCTGAGTTTATTGCTGTTATGTACAACATACACTGTAGAAAGAAGGCAATCAACCAGCGAGGAGATCTATCTAACTGTGGCAGAGCGTCATTAAGCAGCCGTGCCAACTGGCCACGGGCCACTTCAATACATTTGACAGCAGCCGCTTCCCTGTTCCGCCTCCTGTCATTAGACAGATTACTATACTGTAAGAGAGAGATGACACCTAATCACATGAGATACTCGTCGTTCTGTTGCAAAATGCCCTGGGTAATCCTGGGCCTTTTTAAGGCTGGGAATGTGGGTTCTTTTATCACCGGGATATACATGGGTTATCTGTCATGATGCAAAAGGATGTGGGCACTAACCTCGTGCTCTTTAGACTTCCCTCTTCTGACAGTGTCTTGGTGGAGCCTTTGTTCTTCGAGAGCCAAGTCTTAACTCCATCCACACGGTCCTCCACCTCGGAGTCAGTTTCAGTTTCATCCCCACTGCAACGATACAAGAATTTAGCTCCAACAGACAGAGCAAAAATATTCACCTTAACAAGCCATTGTTACATTTTCAAGTGCATAAAGCAAGTAAGGTAATTCCCCTTTATACAAATCAGTAATTTTCCTAAATACCCACAACTGATACTATTAAAATAAATGTGCCTAATGCAATGGTTCGGAATCCATTTAGGCAGAAAAATAAATTAGACTAAATGACTCGATATGTGAATATTCTATGCAGTGTACCATCACACAAATTACACAGGCAAAAATAGTTATCAGTTTTTACAAAGATCACAAGCTTTTTGTTAGTAATTTGTCAGTTTAAGAGGGCAGTATGATGCAAGGCAATCCAGACAGGTAAGCATTATTTGGTTAAGCATGATAGTGTGACACAATATTAACGTAATGAAGATGATTTGTTGACAGAATGTTCAGCTGACGTGGCTGGGATGAGTGATCGAGGCAGACTGTAGATGAAGCTGATGGAGAAATAATGAACTTGTTTGGCTGGTTCTGGGCTGCTAGCATCTGTGTGGCATGTCACCTGCTCCTAGTGAGTTATTGGAGAGGAGCTGCGAGACAGCGCCGTGGCCCGACGCCTGACATAACAATCAATATACAGGGACCTGTGGATCCGCATGAAAAAGCTTGGTAGATCCCACCTGGATAAGGTCAATCGTCATTCATTGCAAATCCACAGTGAATTATGCATCCCATTGCTTGATAAGGTTAATGTGACAACGTGTAAACAACGTCTAAGTAAAAACTGCCAACATGGTTGAAATGTATTTGGGAGATGTATTACATGAAATAGACCTCCGATTGTTAAAGGACACATTGCTTCTGACTACACTTCTTCGCTATGTGATGTGTCAAAATGTAACTGTAATTGTAACAATCAAAGAGACAGTCGTAAAATTACACAAATATACATATACCAGAAGGACTTTACTTTGTAGTATTTTGCAATAACGATTGCAATTATGACCGACTCGCTGTACAATATCCTGCTTATTTCACAGCTACTTACTTTATATATAAAAACTTTCTCGCAAAATATTTGTTTTCGAATGATATTTTACACTGAAGCTGGCAGCTAGTTCAGAAGCTCAAACTTCGAACATAGGAACGGTATGTTATTTATAGCAGCGGTCTGCTATGAAGATATATCAGACCGATGAATACCATAATGGATCAATTCAAATCAAATGTTCAAAACAGATCTGAATATTTATTTAGTAAAATCATACAACTAATTATAAGTATCTTCAGCATGCATTGTAGACATTGACTTGCAAACTCAGAGACTACCTTTTATGAAGTATTATGATAATTGAAGGCAATATAAAATAATCCTTTATGATGGGTTATGATTATGTTTGAGTGCTAACACCTATATTACAAAACTATAAGTGGATTGTAACGCATTATGTGTTATTATAAGTTAATGAAATTGAGATGTGCTTCATAGAAAGTGTAACCAAATTACACTTTACATTATATAAGTTTGTATGTACTGTAATGCAGGGGTTCCCAACCTTTTTTCCCAAGAGCCCCCCCAAATGACTCCTGTTGGAAGTTGTCCACGCAACCGCGGTAATTAAAGTTTAAAAGTCTCAAAAATGCTACAACTACTGTCACAAACTGGATGAATGTGAAGTATTTTGTTAAAGGAGGATGAAAGCGTAATTAAGGAGCACTATTGGAGTGACTTTGATGGTTATTGGACTCAGGATTAATTCATTTGGATTCCCGCTGAATGAAGAAATTAAAGGACGGCGCGGAAGTGGAAACAATTCACAAAGGGATTAAACTGTTTAAAACACATGCTCAAAGTAAGCCGGATTTTGCCGATGTGTTGATTTCAAAAGTCGTAAATAATTTACAAAATGGAGGAGACCGATCTGATCGGAGCAACTGTGACAAATAATCCAACTGAAACCGGCATGGACAATGACTATGTTTTAAAAATGCGCTTATGCAGACAAGCCTGGTTTGGACACTTTACGGGCAGAAGAAACATTTCTATTAAAGAAAAAATTATACATTTCTGTCTTTTTATGCCTTTAATACTAACTTGAATTTGTATTCAAATTAATTAATCAATTATTTTTTTATATTTTATTGTAATGTAGAGACAAGGCTTTTAGCGACAATCATCTATTGCGTTACAATTCTATGTAAAAAAAAAAGTCTAAATATGATATTTGGCCTCAAATCATCTGAGGCCTGGCGCACCCCCTGCAATCTTTGGCACACTGCATCAGGAAAAAATAGGGTCAATGACAGGGTTGTGGAGGAGCTGCCATTTTTAATTCCAGATGGTCATTTTCGGACAAGCTTCTCTATCCGAGTCTTGGAACATGTTGAATGTGAATGAACATGTTGAATACAAAGTGTTTGAAAAATGCTTATAAGCAGGAGCAAACAATATGCAGGGAGGTGTGATATGACAGCCAGACTGCTGAGTTCCATCATTTGTCCACATATCCCTCTCTGCAGGCCTCCCCGTGAACAGCACACCATTTCCTTTTGTCACCAAGCTTTGTGTCACACATCAAATCAAATCAAGTTTTATTTATATAGCACATTTATAAACGATTTTTGTAAACACACATGTTTCCTCAACAAAGTGTCCTCGCTGCTCTCTTAAAACATGTTTTTTGGATACCTCTTTTTTAACACTAAAGAGGAGGTGGTGATGTGAGCATTGTTAAGGGGTGAGCACAGACAGAAAGAAGCTTCTGATCCTCGGACTGAATGGTAATTCAAGATTTCTAAGAGCATTAACACATTTAACTGTCTCATCATCGACCTTACGGGCCAGGCATTCTGCGGGGGAAGGTAATGATGATCCCAGAGAGACTAAATGGTCTGATTATATTATTTTCTACAGGCAAACCCGTTCATTTAATTTGAGAGGTGCTTAAAGAGGCGGCAGGCTCAAATTGTAAGTTTAAGTTCAGCTATTATATCTTCCCTTTATATTCCACCGAATTCCCTCCCTTCTGCATTCTAAACAACAGTGATAAACGCCCACCGTAACCAGATAATGGGTTCATTAATACTACAAAGTTGATTACACTTGCTGCCCATTTGTTATCTCTGTGGCACTGAGACTTTTTTAACATGATATATCACACAACAAAAAGCTGAATCCAGCCCACAGCTAAATCTCCCTCTTTCACTCTCTCCCTAACACACAGACACGCACAAAATAAAAGGTGGCTTGCAATTGAGTGCTGTGCAAATGGTGTCACAAACGATTTGTCCTTGGCCCGACACTACTAGCTAACCAGTCCTGAGGCTCGTAGATACAAACAAGCCCCGAGAATTTAGAAGTGAACATTAATAGCTTCTGACAATTGGCCTGCACTGGTTGTAAATCTTTGTCACAAATACTTAGACTCAGCATCAAATCTCGTATGGCTTGGTTTGATCAGTTTAGCACTTGTGGTACCAACACCATATTTTAAGATATCGGTTCACCATGAGCTAATTATAAATTCAGAAAGTAAAAGCACATGTTATTAGATTATGCTAATAAAAACACACAAACATAGCACTTAAAGTGTAAAAATGCAACCATTTCCACTCAATTGCACTGATGAAAGCATTTGCATAGCTTGCAATGTATAGTCTTGCATTATAAATGTATGTAACCCTTGTTTTAAAAAATATATATAATCTATTATGGAGAAGCCTCCCTCTACAATATTAATAATCCAGCTACAGTAACCTCTGGTTTTGAAGCATTGAGAACTAAATCTATTGTATACTAATGTATGTCATCTGGAATATCCACTTCATAATTAGAAGGGAAAAAATCACTTCCTCTATTATTGTTCACCCATGCTGCTAATGTAATGATGTCGAAGGAGGGGAAAATGTAATTAAGTAAACATGGACAAGCATTGCGCTTTTCCTCGAGTTGCACAAAAAGAAAAGCACATCGCTGATGATGAACAAAATGCATATAAAGAGCGCGATGCCACGTCTCTCTGAAGAAGCAATCAGAGGTTAATGTGAGGAAATGATGGACGGGCTTATGTGCTTCAAACTGAAGACTACATTTCCTTACTGCGCTCTGATGAAGGTTTAAATTATTAAACATGCCATACAGATTCCTTTCATTGAATAGAAAACTGAAAGAAAATGTGTTTCAGTCAGTCAGAAAAATATAATTTACACTCACAAATCGATGAATACACATTTTACATGCAAGACAAGGTGGACAAGTGTATATAAGTGTTTTACAGCAATATAAAATGAGTTTGAAAATGTGGATTATTTTTCATGCATTGAAAGCTGAACTTTTGGGGAAAACATCTCAGTTGCATACATTATTTCACCTTCAAGTCTTCCAGAGCACATGCACATTACTTCCACCATGCTACATTTTTGTTAAAGGCACAATGCAGTTTTAAAATGTAAAATGTATAAAATCAGTACAGTATCTCCAAATATTTCCAAGAGCATAACGTGTACTTGTTATCAGCCTCTAGTGTTGTATGATGTTGAATTATATTACTGTAAGGACGCTAGTTTTTGGTTTTTCTGTTTCCTGTTCTATTTTGAAAAGTATTACTTCCTTTTTTTTACGTTTTCCTGCCTGTTTTTATTGTTTGTCAGTCACCCATCAGTCCTTCAACCACCTGACCTGTACAACTGCATTATATCCACTCTTTGGTTTAAATTGTACTGAAGTCTTCTGTTTAGTCAAAACATTTAATGTTTGTATTGTGAAGATCTGTTTGGTTCTGTTTTGCCTTGCCTTGTCCGGGTGAGGCCTTTTTGTTCAAGTTCCTGTTCCTTGGATTTGGGTGCACCCAACTCTATATTGCGTGACACCATCTATAGTTCTATAATTTGTATTGTCTGATAACCAATCAGAAGAAAAATAATTGTACTGAAGTAGATCACATGACCACAATTTAGTGAGGTGATATGTTGCAATACATGTTTTCCCTTTCAGACACCGATTCCTGAACTATTATGTCAGCATATAATTGCATACACCTAATAGGAGGTATAGTTTTGGAGGAATTACTGATAATGGTATCTGTATTGTAACAACACTATGTACAAACAAGGTGTAGACATGTTGCATGTGCTTTGGAAAACCCTAAAGAGAAACGGAAAGAAATATCCAAACGATGGATACAAATATGTGGAAAACAGTTTCGAATCAAGGTACAAACAAATGCAGTATGAGGGTGCATAATGAGAGCAGATTCAAAATATTCATGAAGAAAATGATGCAGTATTACCACAGCTCTGTAACACTTTGCTGTTTTTCATGTGGGTCCTACAGCAGTGAGACTGGCTTGGCTGGTGTCATTTAGAGTCTTCTAACATTCACACACCTCTGGACCCTTGGCACAAAATAAAATGGCTAAATAAAACCCTGGGGGCCATCTTTAAACATAGCTTTTATCAGATGTATACCACTGCAGCTCTCCATGATATTTTAAAATGTGTTGTTTTGCCTTGTTATTGTGAATAACACAAACTAAGGGAAAAGGAATACTGCATTATTCTCTGTTGTTGTTGGAATGGGCGTGAAGAAAAAAAAACGTGCAAACAGCCATGATGACACAAACAAAGGATGCATTTTCTCTTCTCACGTTTTGTTCTTTCTTTTCTGATATTTTGTCACCATGTCTTGCAAACTGCCAGGAGTGTTGAAAACAAAGAAGGGAGCACAGGGAAAAAGAGAAGGTGAGACAACAGCAAGTAAATGATGTTACACTTACACGTTCACATAACATAACCAAATAACCCAACCTCCTTCTCAAACTGGTGTTTGTCCTATCTCCTTTTTAGAGGTTTTTATTACTGCAGTCTATGTTTACCTTTGTTTTACCTTTGTGGGCTCAGAGCTAGTACAACCCTGAACCGCTCTGCAAAGAGAGCAGGAGTAACCAACAGGAAAAGAATGGCGCAAAGACAAAAGATGAGAAGTAGGGAGAATAATGTAAACCTTGTAAGACAGACAAAGGGAATATTTTCTCACTGAGTGCTAAAGAGTTAAGACAGGAATTGATGTAGGAAGACGTGGGAGACTAAGACGGAAAAGAGATACAAGTTGTGATTGACAGGCTACTAGAAAAACTAGAAAATCTCATTGTGTAAGGTTCTTCAGCTCTGGCAGTATCCCCTAATGTACCAAACACACTTCACTGATCTACTGAGGCAATTGTATCTTCTTTTACACAAAGTTAAAGTGTGCTGTACCTGTTGACTAAGTCGTCATTGTCATCGCTCTCCATCTCGTCCTCTATGGCAGCCTGCAGGTCACCTATCCTCTTGAAGGCCAGCTTGAGGTCCACTTGTAAGCTCTGATTTGCCGCCTCTAAGCTCTCGATGTCCATTTCCTGTTGAATAGATCACAGCACGGTTATCTCCTCTAGCGTGAACTCAGGGAATCGTATCAAGTCTCCCAGCACCCAAAGACTTACCAGTTCGTGCTTCTTCCGACTGGCCTCGGACTCCTTCTTGGACAGCTCTCCCATTTCTTCTTTCATGTCCCTTATCTGCCTCTGCATTCGCTTATTCTGTTCCTTTTCCCTGTTTTCCGCTGCGATGCGTTGGTTTTTCTCCTCAGTCAACTTTTCGAGGTTCTCCTTCAGACGACCCACCAGGCTCTGGGGAGGATTGGAGGTGAAATTGAGTGAATTTGTTCAGACAAAAGTAACACCAACTCCTACAATTGTTCTTTTGATTATTGATTCCTTATGTGTACAATTTCTTATTTTGTGCCGCTGATCTTTCAAACAAAACCAAACAAAAGACAGTGTTTGGCAGTGACCATGGCTTTCTTCTCAGTCGGTTTGTTAGTATTCTTCAGGGTTCAAAATCCAGGAGTTTAAAGCAGGTAAAAACACTAAATAGTGCAGTTTCACAATAACAAAACAGTGTTTCACCAATGCGGTCCTGGGTGCATATAATGATAGGGTTTTCAAACCACTGTTTTCTCAGCTTGTTTCTCTGATAAAAAAAATCCACGCATCGAATGAATAAAATCCTTCATCCAGGTTAAAATATATAGTTAGAAAGGACCAAGATCTTAAAAGTGAATATTAAAAATGACAGTTTCTGTCAGACAACCACAGTAGCAACGAATGCCCAAAGAGGATAACATCATCTTTACAGGCGACCAATGGAAATGTTTGGGATAATCTAAGTACTCGTTTTAAGACATTTTGATGCGTAAATGTTACAAATTATACATTTCAATAAAACCATAGTTGGCTTATTAGAGAATAATAATCCCAGGTGGATGCTTTTCTTAACCAGCACCTCAAAAATACGGAGCTATGCAAGCCTTCATATCATCTCTACATCTTGATAAATAGATAATTAAATACTACATTTGCGTTGAAGGAGCAAGTCTTTTACATGCATAGGATTATCTGACCTCCAAGCGTTTGATCTGCGTCCTCTCGTACTCCAGCTTTGTCTCCAGCTCACGGATCTTGGCCTCCTGACGGCACACAAGAGACTTCTCCACCATAGATTGTTCTTGGAACTCTAGCTGGCTCTGCAGCGAATGAAGCTGAAAGCAGGACACAGATATACAAACATAATTAACAACCAAATCACTTCCTGAGGATCAGCACTGACCTCCGCTTTTCCACTTTTTCTCAACTACGAACAGCTTTGTGCTGATGTTGTTTGTATGCATTAATTTAAAACCAAATTATTGTTAACTTTTAACCTTTTTGTGTACATTTAATCCATCTTGGTACATGTAAATATTGTGCATCCAGCCTGAATAATGAGCTCCAGATAAGCCCCCAATCTACCACAAATGGTCAGAAGAGCTCGTGGTTCAGGCTGAGTAGCAGCGAGTCACAGTAATTTCACAGGCTTTGGGAGAGGAGCGCAGCTTCATGCAAAGCACGTTTGTTCCATCTGAATCGTTTTCTCATGACTGATAAAAGGAAGGAAGATACGTCGCAACAAAAGCGGCCCAAAAGGCACCGTGGAACCTAATGGGGGACTTTGGATCTGAGACATGGAGGATTTGGAGCTCGCCTTTGATATTACTAAAGAAGCTAGATTTCCCTCGTACCAGGGATAAGATAACCACTTCAAGGTCACATGCTTTAGATGGCTATCACTGCCTTTCCTGGCAGCCTTTAACAATGTCTTACAGCCGGCTGCGTGTCTCTAGTGTAGCCAAAAATATTCTGATGGGTGGGCTCAGCAAATAACAGCGCTTTGCATTAGTTTAGTTTAATTTAATAGAAGCAGGGTGTGCTTTTAGAGGGTGGCAAGAGCTTAATTTTGTCCTTTAGGGAAATTATATTTGAACACATTCTGTTCAAGGCAGATGGTTGTATTTGTTTATTCTACACTTAAAGGAAGACACCCTTTTGAAAGTACTACCCTGAGTGTGTGTAATGTACACACAAACTAAACATTAGATTTGCCATATACTGGGTAAATTCGGCTTTAATAGCCCAAAGGCAATTTATTTAGCTAACAAATGCATCAACAAAGAACATCAACATGCATTAATACATGACATGTTAGAGGTTACACAAATAGTGTTCCATCAAAAATAAAACACTATTATTATAAAAGTACCGTTACCAACATGAATGTGGTGCATTAACCGTTATACCACGTGAATCCACATTAACGCAGAGCCTCAATCATGTTCAACACATTAAACAGCAGCTAAACCATACAGCACAGAAATAACTGATTCAGACGGGGACGGTGTAGCTCCAGGTTTATGACAGTTATTGAGTTGAAACACAAAGATGTTAGTGAGGGAGATGTAAGCCTGTTGAATAACATGCTAACGTTCGAGCTGGTATAATGTTTTCCTATTTATCCATCTTGTTTGTTAGCATGCTGCAAGTTAGACTATTGTTCTAGCTTTACTATTAGGTCATAAATGTTGGAGGAATAAGAATATTGAACTGATGGTGGTGTTAAAGGAAAAGTAAGGGAATATCTTGATACTGTTATCCCCAGGGGAACATGACAATGTTAAAGGCATTAAACAATGTTATTGTTCATCGCAACGAAAACACTTTAAATGTTCATTATGTATGTATGTATATTATGTCATGAAAATACTCAAGAATGATTTTAAAATGCTGTCTAGTTCACTCTCATGGTTGGGAAGTCCAAAAAAGAGCTGAAATAAAATATATGATACTTAACTAAATGTGAGGTTCTATTTTAAGCTAGAATTTTTACTTTATTTGTGTTGATTATCTGGATAATATTGTGAATGACATATAACAAATTCCCAGGATAATCGTCCCGACCCTGGTCCCATATGCTTGAAATTAGTTCTTTAGAGCAAAGAGCAGGAGTTTGACATTTACAAAACGACTCTGCTGTGGGCAGGTTGTCAGAGGTTTAAAAAAATTGGAGAATGAAATTGCATATTCATGATTTTGTATTCCATTAGTCACAAAGTGTTGCCATTTTGTCCGATGATATTTCCAAATTCCACCTTTTCATTTACAGATATTTTTTGATATTTCAAAACAATATGATGCACTTGCATGTTAGAGAAATCCATGAGACAGAAGCTGCTTCACCGAGTTGAAAAATAAATGTGTTGAAAGGATCAGGATGAGCCCTTTCAGTGTACCTAATTGGTTAATCCATGGCAACAAGCTCCTGCGTTTATATACATGACCCTACCTTTAAACATGAGTACTCAGATGCAAAAGAACAATTTCTCTCCTTGACTCCAAATCTTCGCTGATTCCTGCTATTTAAATGCAAATTGCATTGCAATTTTGAGAAGAAAGCTTCCACAGAAACGGGGCATTTTTCGGTCACAATAATCAGAGGAACTCAGAGAAAAGCTGAGGTCTAATCAGAGAGAAGTGTTAAGGCAGCAGGCGGGTTCCTGCCAGGCGGCTGTAGTGCTTTTCAATACTTCCTTGTACCTTTTCTTGGATCTCCTGCTTCTCCTTTGTGGCTTCTTCCAGCTGGGCCTGCAGGTCACTGATCTGGCCCAAGTCCCTGGCAGACTAGAGCACACACGCGCACGCACGCACGCACACGCACGCACACACACACACACACACACACACACACACACACACACACACACACACACACACACACACACACACACACACACACACACACACACACACACACACACACACACACACACACACACACACACACACACACACACACACACACACACACACACACACACACACACACACAAAGTCAACAGTCAGAAAATGTGGGTACATGTGTGTGAGAGAGGAAGGGCGTGCCGATGTGTGCTTAAATTGTCTGTTAAATGAAAAACATCCCTTAATGTAAATGGAAAATGAACATAGCATGTCTGTGTCAAATCATTTGTCATGTGATCTGCTGCAGAACAGATTGCTTCTCCCTGATTGCAGAGCACACTGCGTTTAGAGGGGAATATGTCCTCTAAACCTCAAAGCCCCTCTACTTAAACACGCAGAAAGAACAATGTTCATTTTAAAGACGCCACCCTACAAATTCTAAAATGTAATAACAATTAAAAAATGCCCCCAAATTAAAAGTATCAGAAGGGAGAACACATCTATCATTGAGCAGAATGGCTCTTGTTAAAGTATCTTAGAGTAATATAAATATGTATTATTCTGTCTTCATCAAGAAAAAATACATAGAGTTATTTTTAATGTTGAAGAGTGTCAAACTGGATGGGTACTTTGGTACTACCAAGGAGATTTGTAGTAGTAGTGTGTACTTTATATTTATACTTAGAGTATATCCTATGAATGCATCATGACAGTAAACTACCCTATCTTCCTTCAAACCAGTCCTCAAAACCAGCCCTCCTTTTCCCATGGAAATCCCACCCCCCACGTCAAAACTCTGCCAAACCGAATTCTATTGACCAATTGAATTGTTGGGAAGTGTGACTTTTGTAAAGTGTCTTAGAGTATTTTTAAGAGCGCTATGTAAATGATATGTATTAGGTAAAATGAAGCTTAAAGAGTAAAATAATGGAAAATTATACTTCTACTCCACTATGTCTGAGAGGGAAATACTCAAGTACAAGTACCTCAAAAATACTCTAAAAGGCCCTATAATTATAATTTTCAGGTTCATATTTGTATTTTCTGCCTCTACTCTACTCTGACATGTGACATGCTTTAATGTCTTTATTTTTGTGATGTCTTTATGTAACGGAAGTAAACAAAGGAGTAAAATCAATTCAGGCAGGGGTGGAGTGTGGAATTGTAGCCTTTGCAAACCATTTACATGCACACAAACCTATATAACTCACCACAGGAAAGGGAAAACCCAAAAAAGCATAATAAGTTCCCTTAAAGTACATTACTTAAGTAAATGTACTTAGCTACATTCAACCACTCACTATTTTTGTTGGATATTGATCTTGGTGTGAGCATTGATAACCGAAGAATTCATACAACTGTAATTATTTTTAATTTCTCTTATATAAGCTTCTTCAACTTCTCACCAAGGCATGCTTGGTTACCTGGGCAACTGCGGCTTTGTGTTTCTTCATCAGCTCATTCATGTCTTCCTGATCCTCCTCATTACGAGACTGCAGGTCGTTCTTCTCCCTCTGCAGGCGACTAACCTGCTCCTCCAGCTGAAGGACGAAAGCAGGAGGAAACACACATTGTTTTGCGTACAGTAGAATGACAGGATTTATTCATGAGCTGTTGAATATGATAAAAGGTCGTTAGTGCTGGAATCTCATCTGATGGCAGAGAAACACAATCTGGAGTTGGGGTTCTGGCTGGAGGATGAGAGCAATTGGAGATAATCAATTGGTTTATTTGGGCTGAAGAAAGTGCAGCATACTGGTGATGTCCTATTTAGAGTTCCTCCTCTGTGTTTAGGGGGACTCAGACCCTCATATGCATTCTCTAATCTGGGACATTTTACAAGACCTTCCCTCGCCATAAATGCAGCAATTAACAAGCAAAGCACAGGCACACAGCACTCTGCGTGTCGTCCCCAGAGACACAAACACCCTCAGTCTACGAGGCAGCGCTCTCAGGAGACAGCCATTAATGAGCAGATGGAGAGAAAAAAACAACAGTCAACAAAGCTTATTTATCCATTAGAGAACAATTTTGAATTCAGATATATGCTGCCAAAGGGCATTTATTATTTTAACACCCCACCATGGTTTGATGATGCACACATATCATTGTTAGAACCCCGCTGTATTCCTAAGAGTGAAGGCAGAAAACCTGCATCAATAATAAACTGTGTTTGCTGTTTTGGGGTTTTATTTGCTCTTAAAAAGATTAATATAGAAGCATTTACAGAAACAATTTGTTTTTTTATCAAAAAGTACTGTCTGAATTGTGAGATGAAAGACCGGGGTAGGTTTTTTTGTTTTTGTTTCTATAAATATATGAAATATAAATGTGTGATAATATACACACTGCTGTCAAAAGTTGTATTGTTTTAGAAACATATGAAGAACTGATTGGCATTGTAGACTAACTAAGAGAATAATGGAAATACAATGAGTGCATTTGCAGCGAGCAGTTTTTATTTAGTCATGTCAGGGCATTAATGTCATACCTAAGTCAAAGAAAATCATAACTATTTTAGTTTATGTCAATCAAAATTGAAACATGGTATATTTACCTTTTCAGTCTATACAGTGTATCTAAATATCTCTGAGTCCTTCTGACTGTTCTCATTGTTGATAATAGTAAGTATCCTATTTGAAATAAGTTTTCATTTCTCAAATGTTATATTAGTCTTCTTTATTTTTCATCAACAATATTGCATGTTAACAGTCAAAGCTAATATGAAGTGACGTTGGTGCAGTCTTGACATCGTCATGTCTTAGTCATGGAAAACCCTTTGGTGATTGTTTCACTTTACCAAATATTCTTGTGTCAAAACTCACCGACATCTTAGTTTTGACCACATCCTCCATTTGGATATGCAAGTCCTCTATTTCGATCTCCATGCTCTTTCGAGCCTTCACTGCTGCTGCGGAAGTGAACTCTGACTCCTCTAGCTGTGAGAAACAGGAGGGAGGGAAAGATGCCGGAGGGGAGAGGAGGGAGAACCATTAATGGGCACAGATCAAGGATCTATCCTGCAGGGTATATGCAGGAATCCTGAAGTCAAATGTAAGACCTTTTAAGACCTTTTTCAAGACCCTTTCCACACATTTTAAAATGTCATCACCACTTGGAGTTTTAACCGGTTACATTGGCGACACACTTTACCTCACATTGACTATATACAGAATTGATTGTCCTTCCTCCTTATCTTCCAACCATTTGGACGCAGACTTGCATTTCCCCATAATGATGTTGTTTAGCAACCGGCGTAAACGGACCTTTGCACGCTATCAAGCAGTGAGCGTGCGATGTCCTGTTGACGTCAAACCCAACAGGATGCCATAAATAAACTACACAGAATCACACTACACACCTACGCAATGATTACATTCAGGCAAACTGTAGAATACAACCTCTCTGGACCATTTAATTACTTATTGAAAACAAGCTACAAAATGTCATACCTTGGAAAATGCCGTTTAATACTTTTTAATAGCCTTAATCTTTGCTAAATTGATTTATCAACTTTTAATACTTTTTGAGACCCCGCGGACACCCTGTCCTGGAAACGCTCAGGATTTATTGCAGTTCAAAATGTGTTTTTTCCACAGAATACACAGGAAGGTGTTTGATTGTGTGGCATACTTGATTTTTAAGCTGAGCAATCTCCCTCTTGCTGGGCGCGTTGCTCTTCAGGTGGTCAAGCATAATCTGTGCATCAGCCAGAAGGACTTTGGTTCTCTTCAGGTCTTTCCTTAGCTTCTTCTCCGTCTCAACATCCCTCTGGCTCACCTGAATCACATTATTTCAAAAAGTATTGTTACACACTCTCCATTTTCCCATCCTCCTTCACAAACCCACATCAGCCATCCAGACTGAAAAGTGGCTTCTCTCCAATTGAAAATAAGTGGCGCGCACTAAATTGCACACTTGTACCTGGTCCTGGGCATTGAGCAGTTTGGACTCCAGCTCTCTCCTCTCACGCAACACTTTCTGCTTGTCTTCATACTCCTCCTCCAGCTGCACCTCCATCTGTTTCAGCTGCAGGACACATGAACAGAGTGTCGGGATGCACGAACAGATGATAAGTGATAAAAAAGTCAGACATAACACACCATCTTCCATCCTGTTAGACACGGCTGCTCTCGCATGTAGAAGACAAATGCCCCTGAGCTAATATGCTAGCCTGAAGATACATTCTTTGGAAATAAAATGTATAATTTTGTATTAGATACAAAGGAGAATACTTATTGTATTCCAAATTGTATTTCATTTTTTGGATATGCAAGTACTCAGGCTTTTGGAGTAATGAAATACATGAGATGGGTCGATGTAATTGGGATTTTTTTTAAAAGGTACCTGTATTCCCTTGCATTTATAGGAACAAAAGACATAATCAGATTACTTTTATATTTAAAGAATTACTAGCAGGATTACAATGAAACAATAGATTTTCAAATCAAGAACAATAAAATCAAAAGCACATACAACAATAGCAAATGTTCCAGTTCATCATCATGGCCTTTGGTTTAAAGAATGCTTTCACTGGGTAGAAATGTACTATGTAATCTACTCAACAAACAAAAACAGAGCATTATGTATTGCTCCTATTTTATTATTGCTTCTTTTTACCTGTATAATGTGGTCATGTGTTGTGTACTTTAATTGTTGTTCTACAGACTAAAGCCTGAAGATGCATAATGGAAGCAAGGTTTAAAAAACACTAAACAAATAACACATTTTTTAAACAAACATCTTGGTTTATTTTAATCTAAGTATACATTGTTTGGTTGCTCACATAATATACTTTCTAGTATTTGATATTGAGGTAATCAAAAGGTAACAGAAACGTGACACTACATGTATATTGTGGTACTCAGATTAGGTTACTGATTACATTTATTCGAAGGCAATTAGTAGCTGTAACAGAATACATGCTTAACGTCACAACCCTGCGTGCACTGTTAGGAAGATGTACGCTTTAGGTACTGTTGTACCGTATGTTCCTATGACATGATCTAATGCAGTGCTTCTCAAAGTGTGGTCCGCGGACCACTGGTGGTCCGTGAGCGCCCCCTAGTGGTCCGTGAGTATATTGGTAACATTTCACATTTGAAATTAATTAATCAATTTATGTTTTCCGCACTCTCGCGGGAATATCTCCACAATGGAGCAAGGTTAAGTTTCACATTAAATTGCATGATATAGCCCAGCAGAACACCTTCATCACACATGTTGCCACTTGTTTGTACCATTTTCAGGCGATTTGTAATCTGTTCTAGAAAAACGATGTGTTTTTTGATATTTGTGGAGTTAGGTGGTCTCATCAACGTTGCGTGGAAGTCGGAAACAGTACCTAAGGAGTGGCAGACCGGGGTGGTGGTTCCCATTTTTAAAAAGGGGGATCAGAGAGTGTGTGCCAATTACAGAGGCATCACACTACTCAGCCTCCCCGGGAAAGTTTACTCTAAGGTACTCGAAAGGAGGGTCAGGCCGATTGTCGAACCTCAGATTGAGGAGGAACAATGCGGATTCCGTCCTGGTCGTGGAACAACGGATCAGCTTTTTACTCTCGCAAGGATCCTGGAGGGGGCCTGGGAGTACGCTTATCCGGTCTACATGTGTTTTGTAGACTTGGAGAAGGCGTATGACCGAGTTCCCAGGGAGTTACTGTGGGAGTATGGGGTGAGGGGGTCTCTACTCAGGGCCATCCAATCTCTGTACTCCCAAAGCGAGAGCTGTGTCCGGGTCCTCGGCAGTAAGTCGGACCCATTTCCGGTGAGGGTTGGCCTCCGCCAGGGCTGCGCTTTGTCACCAATCCTGTTTGTAATATACATGGATCGGATTTCGAGGCGTAGTCATGGGGGAGGGGGTCTGCAGTTCGGTGGACTAAGGATTGCACCACTGCTTTTTGCAGATGATGTGGTTCTAATGGCTTCATCGGTCTGCGACCTTCAGCACTCACTGGATCGGTTCGCAACCGAGTGTGAAGCGGCTGGGATGAGGATCAGCACCTCCAAATCTGAGGCCATGGTTCTCAGCAGGAAACCGATGGACTGTCCACTTCAAGTAGGGAATGAGTCCTTACCCCAAGTGAAGGAGTTCAAGTATCCCGGGGTCTTGTTCTCGAGTGAGGGAACAATGGAGCGTGAGATGGGTCGGAGAATCGGAGCAGCGGGAGCGGTACTGCAGTCGCTTTACCGCACCGTTGTGACGAAAAGGGAGCTGAGCCAGAAGGCAAAGATCTCTGTCTACCGGGCCATTTTCGTTCCTACCCTCACCTATGGTCATGAAGGATGGGTCATGACCGAAAGAACGAGATCGCGGATACAAGCGGCCGAGATGGGTTTTCTCCACAGGGTGGCTGGTGTCTCCCTTAGGGATAAGGTGAGAAGTTCGGTCATCAGGGAGGGACTCAGAGTTGAGCCGCTCCTCCTTCGCGTCGACAGGAGCCAGTTGAGGTGGTTCGAGCACCTAGTTAGGATGCCACCTGGGCGCCTCCCTAGGGAGGTGTTCCAGGCACGTCCAGCTGGGAAGAGACCAAGGGGTAGACCTAGGACCAGGCGGAGGGATTATATCTCTTCGCTGGCCTGGGAGCGCCTTGGGATCCCCCAGTCAGAGCTGGTTGATGTCGCCAGGGAAAAGAAAGTTTGGGGCTCTCTGCTGGAACTGATACCCCCGCGACCCGACCACGGATAAGCGGGAGAAGTTGGATGGATGGATGGATGGTGGTCCGCGAGTGTTTATTTATTGGTTAAGTGGTCCTTGGTATGAAAAAGTTTGAGAAACACTAATCTAATGTATTATAAACTATATAAATATTATTTAAACGTTCTTCTGATAAATAAAGCATACAGTATATGTTTACCGCATGGACAGATACTAATGCCAAAGAAAACTCAACTCAAACTCAAGTTGCATGGATCTCGTCTGGTCTTCAACCTTCCTAAATTCTCCCACACCACTCCGCTCCTCCGCTCCCTTCACTGGCTTCCGGTAACTGCTAGAATCCACTTCAAGACACTGGTACTTGCTTACCATGCTGCGAATGGATCTGGCCCTTCCTACATCCAGGACATGGTTAAACCGTACACCCCAGCGCGTGCACTACGCTCTGCATCAGCCAAACGACTCGTTGCGCCCTCGCTGCGAGGGGGACCCAAGTTCCCATCGGCGAAAACACGTGGGTTTGCTGTCCTGGCTCCAAGATGGTGAAATGAGCTCCCCATTGACATCAGGACGGCAGATAGCTTGCACATCTTCCGGCGCAAACTGAAAACTCATCTCTTTCGACTCCACTTTGAGCGTTAGAACTATTAACGAAGCACTTTTATACTAATAAAGGACTGGCTTCTAAAGCCAGTTGAGTAGCACTTGAAATGTTTGGCTCTATGAAACCTGATGTACTTATATGATTCTATTTTCTTCAAGGTTGTATCTTCCTGGTCGAATGTACTTATTGTAAGTCGCTTTGGATAAAAGCGTCAGCTAAATGCAATGTAATGTAATGTAATCTCTCAGTAAAATGAATTTCAACACACATTTGTGAGTGTGTTTCTCAGTGCTGGCTTGACCCGGCCAATCAATCAATTGAGTATTCAAGATAGAAGAGCTATATATGGAACAAATGAGCACATATTTGAGAGCAGCAAAGAGCAGCACCTACCTTCTTACTGCAAGAATGCCTGATCTCGTCTACCTCTTCATCCTTACTCTCGATATCTTTGGAGTGGGTCTGCCTCTGCCTCTCCATCTCCATCTCGAGCCGCAGCTTAGCCTGAGAGCAACCCGAGGAGACACACATGTAACGGCACGCTAAATAAATGCACAATCACGGAATTCACCTAGAATTGCCGCGTTGCAGTTGAATGAATACAATGAGTAATCAAGATTAGGACATTGTTTATAGTTATGGCCCAAAACATGCTTTTGGAGGTCACAGTGATCATGATCTTTGTCCCTCTAATTTGATTTGACGCGGAGATATTGCGCTCGTCAGAATTTGGCAGATATGAGGTCAAAGAGAATAGTCTGACCTTTTGCCAAATCTGTTCATCCACGAGTTCAATTAAACACCAAATGTGTCTGCCAACACTGTTACTTCAATTAGAACTAGTGACAGTGACTAGTGACTACTAGCTATACTAGAGATATCTTAACACATTTATATAAATAGTGACTCTTTGGAAGAATATTAGGGTAAAAAGCAGTCTTTGATGAGGTATAGGACTTTGAGAATAACATGTTTGAGTTTAAAAACCCAAAAGTGTGATATATGCTGCTTTGATCAGTAAAACATTTTTAATATTTCTTCATACAGATTTAAAATACCCCCTCAGGCGCCCTGTACCTGCTCCAGCATCTGGATGCTTCCCGCCTGTTCGTCCAGCTCCTCCTCCTGGTCTTTAACTTTGGCCTCAAGGTCGCGGAGCTGCTTCTTGACCTTGGCCAGCGAGGCCTCGTCCTTGGACTCCTGGGAGGTCAGATCCTGCAGCTCTGCCTCCAGCTGCTGCACCTTTATGTTCACCGTGCACAATTCATCGTCCTTTTCCTGCAGGCGGACAAGATACAGTAAAAGGCACACCTGGACCAGCCCAGTTACGTCAAATAGAGAGCAGACGTGTAGTCCCTGAGAGAGGACATCAGAGTGCATCTGAAGTGTGAAGGGGCTTACCTGCAGCTGCTGGCGGAGGTTAAACATCTCACCAGTCATTAAATCTTTCTCTCGGGCCAGCTTCTCCCTCTGGCTCCTCTCTCTTTGTACCTCCGCCTGAGCCTGGTTCTGCTCCAGGTCAAATCTGAAAACACACACACACACAACACAGCTCAGCAAATATGTTGACCAGAGTTCCATACTGTAGGACTTAAATGCTAAGCATCATAGTAAACACTGTAGATGTTATTACACAAAGTGCCAAAATGTGCACATTTGGTTAAAGGATATACATTAACTGAGTACATTTCCTTAAGTAGTGCAATATTAAGGTACTCCACTTGAGTATTTTCCTTTCCTGCTCATTTATACTTCTACCCCAACAACAATATCAACAAATAATACATAATATATTATTATAGGTTAAGATAACACTTGATTGATCCCTTTGTGACATTCACAAGCTACACAGCAGTATTATATATAGTAAACCAAATTGAATAAATAGGTCCTCCTTTACCAGAAATACATTACAGTGATTAACATTTTAACCCATCACATATTTTAATGAAATAATACAGTATAAAAGTACATTTTGATGCTGGTTTTACTTATGTATTTCTACTGTACTTCTTCCAACTCTGAATATAAGTAATACATCTAGTTATACCTCATCATAAATGTTCATAGTTGTGTGAAGTGATAGAAGAAGTTGTACAATTGTTGTTAAATATAAACCACACTAACTCAATACATAAATATAACTCCTGTTGCTTTGGAGATTTTGAGCCTTGGAGATAATTGTGGACAAAGACCTCCGTTCTGCGCTACCTCTATGTCAGCCTCCCCCTCTATTAGACATCAATTTACAATTGGATTGTAATAACCTGCAAAATGTTTTCTTCAATTGTCTGGGGCAGAAACACTTATGGTTAGTGAACTTAACAGCTAAGTGTTTCATGCTGTCAGCTCGTTGTAATTCCCTGTTTTTCTCTCTGAAGCGCAGCAGAAAATAATTTCACCCACAGAGCATCTTCAATTAGCCACAGGGGAGAGATCACATTCTGCCACGGCGATAGCTTCTCAAGTGCTTAAAGCCCGACTCATTTTCTCGGCTAATGCAATTCCACAGATTACAGAACGTCTCAGTCAAATTAAAGAAAATGTTTGTGTTCTTCTGCCAGGTCAGGTCAGAGTGGCTGCGCCTGGGCTTTCAAGCAGAAAACAGCAATATGTTCTCTGTAATGTGTGTTTAGAAAAGAAAGCAAGCCAGACAAAGAAACTGACTTCCTCTGCTTCTTCTCCAGATCGTGGTTGCGGCTCTGCAGGCCCTCCAGGTGAAGCTTGGTGTCCTGCAGCTCCGCCGTCATTTTCTGGCACTTCTTCTTCAGCTGCTGCACAGAGCGCTGTACATCCTCATTATCTGTCTGCAAATCAGCCAGCTGCAGCATGCACACACACACAAATAAACAAGTAAACACACAACCTTTGTATTATTCTTTCATGACAGCATATCGTGCATTTGACTACAACTTTTATACAACTAGCTGGCCACATTGTGTGGTAACCGAAGATTTAAATAGATTTTTTTCAGGACTTGGATATAAAAAAAGGTTCTTGCCCTTCTCTCAACATGTCTTTTGCCTTGCTGCTCTGTGTCCAGCTTCTCATCAAACTCCTGCTGGAGTTTCTTTTTGGTGAAGTCCATTTCACGAATGGCCCGGTTGTATTTTATCCGCCACTCGCCTCCTGGAAGAAAGAAAAGATGTATGATTTAGGAAATGTCTGTGGAACATCTAGAGTGTCTACTGCCTTTATTGCAGTCCCAGGAGGATATAGAAAGGAGAAAAAGGCTCAAAAGCTCAGAAATAATGTATGCTGTGGATCATGGAGTGTACTGTACTTTACTGTCGGTCAGTGCTTGAATTGGGCCGGTACTCACCGGTACGCAGTACCGGCACTTCTGATTTTTGCTCATGTGGTACTGGCACTTCTTACTGAGCACCAGCAAGATGCTCCCAAAATGCCGGTACTCAGCCGGCAGATATGCCCAGCCGGCGGCATCTCATGATGCATCTCATGACGCATCTCATGACGCATCTCATGATGCATCTCATGACGCATCTCATGACGCATCTCATGATGCATCTCATGACGCATCTCATGACGCATCTCATGACGCATCTCATGACGCATCTCATGACGCATCTCATGATGCATCTTATGACGCATCTCATGATGCATCTCATGACGCATCTCATGACGCATCTCATGATGCATCTCATGACGCATCTCATGACGCATCTCATGATGCATCTCATGACGCATCTCATGACGCATCTCATGATGCATCTCATGACGCATCTCATGACGCATCTCATGATGCATCTTATGACGCATCTCATGACGCATCTCATGACGCATCTCATGATGCATCTCATGACGCATCTCATGACGCATCTATGACGCATCTATGACGCGCCGCAGCGATAGACTAGAGCAGAAAATACATCACATAACGATAGCATTTCAAAAATGTTAGCGTGGCTTAATAATAGTGCGAAAAGACAGCGGTTGTCGCCGGACAAGGATTCCCTCTCTCCTTTCCTGCTGAAAGATGGTGAGTGTACTCAGGGACGAAGAGTCATTTAACCAGCCGCCAGTAGGAGTCAGGCTTTACTTTCTTTTATATCCATAAAGAAAAAATAGAGGTATCCATATATCTCTTCATTTTGCTCTCAAAGTGCACCAGATTGATGCATCTAACTTCAATATTAAAAAAAAAAAATCTTCCCGGGGGACCATGCCCCCGGACCCCCCTAGAGGGTGTCAGGTCCACTCCCCACTTCTAAAAATAGCACTTTACCACTGCACCCCCTCTAATCTCAGATGCACACACATTTTGTTTAAGTACAGTGAGCCTTTCTAAAATATACAGTAAAGAGACAAACCCACCAGCATGACTTTAAGCCAAATACTTTTTACAATACGTTTTTGGGCTGTATAAATAAATTGACTTGAAACAGTTGCTGATTTAGAGTACTGGCACCTTTTTTATTCCAATTCAAGCACTGCTGTCGGTGATGGTTATTACGTTCATATAATCTTTCAGGAAAGAACGTCTCTCGTCCAATCCCCGACCTTATGAGGTCAAAAACTTTGGACAGGAAACTATGAAGCAGTCTTAGCTTTCGGTCTCTAATCTTGTATAAACCTGAGGTAAGAATGCAGGGCACAGCACAATAGTAGTTAGAGAAGGACACGTCTAAGTGGCACTTTCCACAGTTCTTAGCCGACCCTAATTCTGGAGCTGTCAGAGGCTATCAGAACCATAACAGCGGCCAGGCAGACATTCAGGTTCAGGTTCATTTCCAAGCCTTATCATTTCAGAGGCTGTCCATTTCTCCTTCACATACTAACAGCGGCTCCTCCATCAGCGCCGCTCATTAGCATATATATAGCATAATGACAACTTGCAGGGCCACCGGCTCTGATCCCAACGATTATTTTCTCATTCATCTAAGAATTCTGATATGCTCTGTAATGGCTTGTCTGCTGAGGTGGGTTGAAGAGGGGGTGGGGAACACAGGAAAAAAAAGGCTCGTGGACAATATGCTCTCAGCGGGGGCTCTCTTCCCCAGCAGGTGGAGACCAATCGGTAAAAGGCATTAGTTGTATGCCTGGGAGCGAACATCTTAATCCCTGAGCGGTAAATCTCAAACTTGGAAATTACACTTAATAGCATTACGCAAGATGTGACCAAGTCTCGCTGCCATGTCAGACAAAGCTGATAATTCCCACAGCTACAGCCATTAGTGTTAGAGTTATTCTAACTGTGCACATAATGCTGGTATGCTCGGTTCAGAAAATGATGCTTGTGACCTGAGCTGACATGCCCATTAGGCAGGTCTTGGCAAGCTGCTGGGAATGTCACAAGGACCAATTCATTAGGGGAATTAAAATAAATGTTTAAGAACAATGATGACCAAAAATGTGGTTCCAAAGAGAAGGTAACACTTTTTAGGTATGTAATGCATTATAAACGTAACTATAATCTGCTTATAGCACTGTATTTATACCGGTAAGATAAATATGTTTCAGCTTTTCATTCATTTGAGTCAATTGAGTCTTAAGAGTGAGTGTTGGGGGGAAAAGTAACATGTAGAAGTCCACAATGAATCGTTCATGAGCTTTAAGTTGTGTCAAATTGGAGATCTACAATTTCTGTAATGATCGGTTAAACAGATGTATATATTTGTTTATGTGCGTGTTGTGTTTGCATAGTTTTAATGAGCAAACCATGACTTATGTTGAAATGTAAGCAGCTGGTAATGTATTTGATCCGCCTATACCTTAGGAATGTCATTGCTGCACTCAAGAGAAAAAGTATAATGTATTCCAATTACAGGAATTATAATACATAATGAACTAAATGTCAGTGAATGACCAGGACTTATGGAGCATTATGATACTTGACCTTCTATATCAAATGCTTCATAATTTATGCTGTATAACTATCTATAAACCCCCACACAATGCAGACTGTTGCAATATTGTGCAATACACCTGCAATGTGCAATACATACACTGTTTTTTGCAATTGTAACGTGCAATTATCCCTTTTATGTGAAAAACATAAACAACACCGTAATATGTTACTAACTTCCCTTTGGTTTTTTAATTGCTGCAACTTATTTTTAGCCATGGCTGTGTACTTATTTTTTTATTATGAATTATATTATATATATATATATTATATTACTAATGTGGGTTTTCTTTAATCTTAGCTTACTCTTTATTATTGCATGCTTTTTTTTTACCTGCTATGCCACCTTTGCTGTAACATTGTACATTTCCCCACTGCAGGACTTATAAGGGAATTCAGATTCTGATCATGTGTTTTGATTGTTATTAAGCATTAGGACCATTTATGTGCGCTTATAACTATAAGTATACAGTGCTATAAGCAGCTTCTAATGCACCATAATTATGTTTATGCATTATAAACATAGAAACTGTTAATTAAGGTTTTTTTCTCCCTCAAATTGTTGACATATAATTAAACCCATCGCTTGACGCTTGTCTTGGCGTCTATTATGTCATCTGCAAATGACAACTAACCTGCATCATCGTCATCGTCCATCTCCCCGTTGAGATCTGAGGCTTTCATCAGCCGAGCTTCCATCACCTCCATCTCCTGCGACTCTAATTGTTTCTTCATGGCATCAAACTTGGCCTGGAATGCACAGATTCACACAGAAATTAAGTTTTTCATGCATTAATTATTAAATTGCAAACTACCATTTTTTATTTAATCAATCAAATTGTATTAATATAGGCAAATATCTAAAATTACAAAAAATGTCAGGGGTCATTACAGTGTTTACAGAATATAACATTCTCTTTCCTTAGACCTCTTGCATTGTACAAGGACAAACTCCCATAGAAATCCCACAATTAATGTGGAAATGATGGAAGAAACCTTGGGGAGAGCAACAGAGGAGAGATCTTGTTTTCTGGGTGACTGTGGCTGCAAGGGAGTGAGGTCAACTTTCAATAGGGAGGTTTTGGGTTTGATCCCAGCTTTTGCAATCAACATGTATTCTTGGGCATGATACTAAACCAGGAGTTGCTCCCGAAAGCATGGCAAACGTTGTGTGAATGTTAGCCTATTTGAGCAAAAATGGCAAATTTCTCTGTATGAATGCGGTGGTAATGATGACTTGTAGAATATAAAGTGCTTTGAGTGGTGGTAAAGACTGGATAAAGCAGTCCATATACTGTCTTTTTTTCATCTTTAAACGAGGAAAATGTCATGCCAATCACTTTTTTCCAATATTTTTTTATGTTTTTCACAGTCACAGGAAAATATTCTAACAATATGAATCAAGGTATTTTAATGTTTTGTATACACGTGATTCATTAATTTCCTCTTTACTCCGCAAAAATGGTCATCAAATATATTTATAGACAACACTTTAGGGATCTGCCACCTGATGTTTTGGACATGGTACTACACCTTCTAAATAACTCTCCCCAGTAATGGATGCAAATGGAGAACTTTTGAAATATAATGACACTGAGTGTGAGTTTATATCGGGTGTTTACGTGCCTGTAGATCCTTCATTTCCTTCTCCAGGCGTAGTCTCTCTGAAGTCTCAGTCTCCAGCAACTGAGAAGCTGACTCACTAGTGCTTCTCTCATCAGCCAGTTCTGATGACAATTCTGATATCTGGACACACATGCACACACAAACACACACACATACACAGACATGGTGTTATATAGCGCAACAAACTTCTTGTGATCAGATCTTTAGCTGAAATGAAAGAGTTTAACTCCACCACAAATCTTATACACCATCCTCCTAGCATGCATTGCCACAGGCGAAAGGGACCCACCCTGCTCTCCAATCGATCCGTGTTCAGTCTCAGTTCATTCCGCTCCTTCTCCACCCTCTCAAACTTCGATTTCTGCTGCTGTATCTCCTCCTGTGAGCACATAATGCAGCAATATAAGATAAGTGTAAAGATATGGGTAGGAGTGTGAAATATTAAGAAATACAAGTAACATCAAAAATGAATAACAGAAGGTTCCATGCTGCTGTGGCATGGGGTGCATTTTTTAAGTGTAACTGTGGGGAAACTATCAGATAGGATTTATCACAAAAGCCTCCTCACATCTTTGTTCCGCATCTGCTCCTCTGTGAGCTGGACTCTAATGAGGGGCTGCACGGTGGTGAAGAGCTTCCACCATGGCCAGTCCTTCACGCCGCGATTCTTCATGATGTTTTTCTGGATGCAGCGCATAGCTAGATCCTGAATCTAAAAACACACAGAGGAAGAAGTGGTCACCCAACAGGAACACATATGGGGATTCCAGTGTTTTTCACCTTCAGATTCAAGGACTATCCAGGCAAAATTCCCTGAAATTCAAGTGAGACATGAATCAGAAATTATTACTTTTAAGAAAGTGGGGTTTTCTTATGATTAGAACTAGAAGGCTTTACAGAAGGTCATTGAAAACAATACAAAAAAGAAAGGCTTAGTTGTGTTCTGTGTTCAGTGATGACAGACTATGTTCTTGTCTTGCTTTCTCTAACATGGTGCGGAAAGAAGTAAAAAAAATGGAAGGACTTCATTTCTATTCTTGTTAAAGACAAATAAATGGAATTGAATTTATTTTCTTCAAATTCAAAAACAGATTATTATAATAAGTCAGCCACAATGAAGGTTTCTTTCATTGTGAGTTTGTCTGTATAGTAGATTTAAAGTGGTTTACTTAGCCCCTAAACATTGTTACAATTGCCCCCAACATGGGGCCAAATATAACACTGACTTCTTGCATTACATACTCTAGTTCAGGGGTCACCAACCTTTTTTAGGATGAGGGCTACTTTCAAAAAATAAAACAAGTCGTGAGCTACTTTTATTCCTCTTTTTTTGTAATGTATATATTTAGCACATGTTAACATTATGATATGCTTACCTTTAACCCTTTGCATGTGTTTGGGTCTGTGGGACCCATTTTCAGTTGTGTTTGTGTTTACCTAAACTTAAAACTGGATTTAATTTAATTTAATTCTTCGGAATGGAGAGTATGATAGAGAGAGATGAGATGGAGAAAGAGAGGCAGGGAGAGATGCGCTACAGAGGAAGAAGCATATACCGAGTCGGAGAGAGACGAGAGCGAGAGGAGCGAGAGGTTGAGAGAGAGAGAGAGAGAGAGATGAGAGTAGGAGAAGAGAGAGGAGAGCTAGAGAGTAGCCGGCGAGAGAGATCGGTGGCAGAGAGATCGAGAGCGAGACGCGATAGAGCATGAGTAGAGAGAAGCGTAGACTATATTATGCTAGAGCCGAGCGAGAGAGAGCTCGCTAGATTCCGTATCTCTATCTCT